>NW_011898269.1:4101-5973 GCF_000151845.1 Pteropus vampyrus | reverse complement strand
CATATTCTCTTGATTTGTGGTGAGCGATCTGTGAACATATGTGTACTTTGAAACAATCATAGTGTACATACAATTCTCTATTCTTTGCTCGCTTCATATTTTACCTTCCACTTTTTGCCGTGTTTTTCCTAGTTTTGTATAATTACAGTTTTTAGAAGCTACATTGATTTTATTGATTTGTTAAATCACAATTCACTTAACCACGGCCTTAATGCTGGACACTTACTTTGTTTCTAATTTATGCTATTATATGTCTCACTGTATTGAACATCTTTTGCCATATAGCTTTTTTAAAAAATTCTGTTGCATATTTCTTTTTCTAGGTGTCCTACTCCTATTCCTCAGAACAATGGTTATGACAGGTAGCAGTGCCATTTATGTGGCTACTTACAGGGTGAAAGGAATGTTCTCACTCTCAGCCACAGTGCCGTACAGAGAGATCTCGAAGGCCTGGTTGGTCTGTGTATCACTCTCAGTCCCAGAAAAATGTATCTTCACTTGGTAATGGAAGACTGTGGGGAGAAAAGCAGAACAAGCACTGATCAGTCTTTATGAAAACACCACAGCCCCACAAAGCAGGCAATTCAGAACCACAGACTGTATCTCACTAATGATCAAGCAGGAAGTATTCACACATGACTATCAGTGTGGCTTTAAAAGATTTCTTAATGTCTGAACAGGGTTCGCTACTTGCTAGTAGCGAATTCAGACCTTGAATTCCACTCCCTTTCAGAAAAGTGTGGTTGTAGGAATGGGAAGAATCCAGGTGTATCTGAATTGCCAAGCAGACCTAAAAAATTCTCATCTTTGATGAGGTACTAAGGAGATCAAATCGAGAGACCAAAATATCCATGATGCTTTCTCCACAAACCCCACCCCTTCCTTGGCCATCTTGTCCCGTAGCATATTTGGCATTTGTCACCATGTCACTGTACATTACTGCGTTTCTTCATGTTTCATGGGTATGTCTGACGTCCTTACTCCGTGTGTCAGCTGCTTCAGATCAGAGTATCATGTTCCTCCCCTGTTCCTGTTCCCCCACCGTCTAGCACAGAGCAGGTGTATAGCAGGCTCACAATAAAACTTGTTTCATCGAATCACCAGTGAGGCCATGAAGACTGACAGTTCCTAAAGCATTCAAGCTTCTGGAACCGGGTACTTGATCCTAAACATCTTCTCCCTGCTCTCTCCATCTCTACAAAGTAGATGGGATGGGGCAGAAGATAAGGGACTAGGAAAGGGAGCAGGCCCGAGACGCAGCTACTAAAGGGTGAAAAGAAACGGTTTGGGGTTACAGGGAACCCTTACATGCGTCACCACAGACCGGAGCAGTCGGGAGAAGTCGGGCCTGCCGAGCGCCCCGGAGACACTGACAGAGCACCAAGTGTCACCACACGGAATATCAGGGAGGAGTGAGACCTGTCCACGTCTTCAGAAGGTACAGTCTCTTCTGTACCTCACACACACTTCCGCATGCTGAAGACTCGGGGAAACTAAGGGTACCCTCATTGCTTAAAAATTTTCCTTGAATTATAGATGCTCCAAATCTCTGGTCCACCAAACGCACCTCTACAGGTTCTCACAAACCACCTTCTATCAGATTTTCCTCGGGGGATTCTTCAATGTCATCCCTTCCCTCGGACATCCACCTGGACTCCCCATAAGCCAGCCTTTCTCACGCCAGTCCCTCTCACCAGGTTTATCTGATTACCTTCTCTCCTTCCTCCCCTCCGTTCCTGTAGGTCTTGCTCTAAACAAGCTGCCACATTTGAAATTCGACTGAACAAATCCATGATGAAATGGAAATATCTTAAGATGTTGGTATATTCTCCCCTCCCAGGTATAGTTGTATTTTAAAATACAGGCAGTTCT
>NW_011898269.1:0-2756 GCF_000151845.1 Pteropus vampyrus | reverse complement strand
ACATCCAAGGTAGAAGCTGATTTCCCGCATTTTATCACATCCTTCTCTTATACTGAAAGCATATAATACTTAACAGATGCTTCCAGAAACACACTTCTAGAAACCACATCATGAAGGGCATAATTGTTAAATGAATAGTATTTTATCATAGATACTATTTATAATTCGAGAGTTGTGTCACTACTAATGATTTTTATATTAAATGAATCATAGAAATAATTACCATGTCATAAGAGTGCATCTATTACCATAAACTTTTTAAATTATCTAAAATAGTAACATGCTGTAAGTTTTATAACGAGCATATTATCTACAGGTACATCCCATTGTCCACAAAATATGCAAAGTTCCCTTGAAACAAATAATAAATTTAACACAAGTTAGCATGATTATTAAAGTAAATATTAAGCTAATATTAAATTATATTTTCTTCTTAAAATTTTGGAATATTTATTGTTAGAAAATGGTGATTTGTTTCTGACTTGTGCATCTCTTTAAAAGGCTGACAATGGGGGAGGGTGAAGTAGGTAAAGGGGATCAAATATTTGGTAGCTGAAGGAAACTGGACTCTGGATGGTAATCACACAATAGAATATATAGATGTCAAATTATAATGTACACCCGAAAATTATATAATTATAACATTATTTACAATGTTATCCCAATAAACTTAAAAAAAATAAATAACATAAAAGGTTGACAAAAGAAATGTGGACTAATCGACATGTCCTTTACTTTCAGAAAAATTCAAAATAACTACTGAGTTTGCAACTGTATTCAAAGTATAATAACATGTGGCCAGATGACATTTTGTGTGCTATTATCAAAGGCAGTGGAGTTTTCTTGTCTAAGTTTCACCTTTCTTGTCTTTTGTGACTGTAAGTGCAGTGTTCAATGTAGTCTAGATTATAACGCATAAAAGATAAAATGTCTGACTGACCACAGGAAGTGCTAACCTCTAAGGTGGTCATGCTGAACACAACAGGCTTCTTTAGAAACATATCTTGACTAAACGTGTATACTAAAACTACATATTTGTGGAGAATGGGTAGGACACTGGGTCAATAAGAGTTAAGAACAAAACTTACACTTAATTAACTTTTAAATCATACTTACCTCCAAGGCCTCTCTCTGCGATCACACGAATAGCTTCCCCAATGTTACATCCTGGTTGAAAAGTGCCTCCATTAGGATAAATGTCAACATGCCCTACTGGTTTCTGGATTCCAATACTTCGGCCAGGTGACCCTCTGGTGAATGTGTGTAAAACGTCTACAAAGTCCGCATCATCGGGAGAAAGGCGACTTGGAGCTTCTGCGTACTCAAAGTTGGGTCCGGCTGGATCTAGGCCTTAATGGGGGATGGGTAGAGGGATAGGCCTCAGATATTTTTAAATTTCTATTCATTTTAGTCTCCATCATTATCACCTTAGCATCTCATTGCTTGTTATTTGGATATAAATGGCAGCCTCACAGATTCTTATCAGCTCCTATTCAATAGATTGGCTCTGTAAATTACTAAGAGTTGGAAAATAGGCTTAGCGTTTTCTAAAATGGAATTTGGATCTCTTAAACTAGGCATTCAATAGCAATTTCCACACAGGATGACTCGATTGCCCTTTGTAAATTATTTCTGAACTTGGTGAGAGGCCTTTAAATGCTGGTAGGTTCTTTCTTCCTCTCTGCACGTGCTGACCCATCTGTTACCCCCGGCCCGGATGACTGTGCTTTCTCCAAATGGCCTCTGGTGTGGATTCTTTTCTCATTTTTCCCAGTCCTGAAGGGTGACATACATGCAACACACTGCCGAAGCCCGGGGCAGAGGGAGGAGGAGGGACGCCAGTGGGCTGTCTGGGCTTAACTTTGCTCTATGTCCCCATGAGAGCAAGGCCTTGTACTTTATCTTACTCCAGAAAAAGAACCCACCCGTTAAGTAATCAAGTGTCTGGGCGTACCGAGAAGAATGCACACACGTACGGGTCTCTGACGGACATTCCCATTCTCTTTCAGAATGACAGGCATCCCAACCCTTTTGTGGGAAGATGGACGGCACCGCTTTCTTACCGGTGATTCTGTTGACCTTCTTATTTGTCAGACTTCCTGCAATGCCAGCAGCGTGGGCTCCGAGGCTGTATCCCAAGAGATGGATATTGTCCAGAGGATAGTTAAATTCCTCCTTTGGAAGAAAAAAAAAGGAAAAGGGATTCTTACAGTTCTTTGCAGAAGATCAAAGTTCAACAAAATAAAATGAATATAAATACTGTTTTCAAAATATAGGCAATACTAAAAATTAATTCTACTTATTTTAACTTTGTTGCAGAGAGAAAAACATATACACTGGTGTTGAGATTTTTCTGTTTCCTTTACAACATATTTGAATTAAAAAGTTTATCAATACATATGAAATTGAAATGTATGAAAATCTGAATTTGTATATATATGGAAATATGTGTATGCATATATATCTATGTGTATATTTATACAGATATGTGTATATGTATAAAGACATGTATACACATAGATACACATACATACACACACACATATATACAAATTTAACTTTAACCCATTATTTCCTACTCTAAATACCCCGCATCACTTTATTCTTTAAGGGTTACAAAACGATGACTAAAAATCAGAAAATATTACAGGCAGAAGGGACCACAGATACATATGTTCCAGCCTCTTCATTCAACAAATGAGAAGCCTGAGGCCTAGAGAGGTGATCTGACTTGCCCAGGTTTACTCTCCTCATTA
>NW_011898268.1:0-3316 GCF_000151845.1 Pteropus vampyrus | reverse complement strand
CAAGAGAAGTTCCTTTTTCTCCTGACCTCTTCTCTTCACTTTGTCCTCACCTTCCCCAGCTCCTATTTTCTGGGTTTTCCTCCCCAAACACCCAAATTCTGTATGCCTTCTCCTCTCTTTACTGTGCACAGCAATTCAGCTTTGCCTCAGTTTTAGTCTTCAGTATGTATAAAATATTGAACGACAAAAAAAAAACCTAGAGGGTAAAGGGATCCACTTTTCACAAGGTGACGATATTTTATTTTAGCTCACAGGCAATATTTTCCCCAAAAGGAAGCTGTAGTGAGTCACAGGGATAGAATTATACCAGTTAATCACTGAGCCCAGCTTGCCCACAAACTCTGAGGAAGAGCTGCCCTATTCCAAACCTGGAGTTGAGCCATCAGGCTACAGGTTTTGACCTCATTTCCCTTAAGCCACAGCTGGTTGGACCAAAGATAAGAATCTGATGCTAGAATATCCTTGAGAAAATAATATAGTCTAAAGGGCTGACAATGGAGGTTAACTGGGCCAGTTAGAGAACACAGTATTCTGAAGGCAAGCAGAAAGCTGTAAGAAGTGTTATGAGGCCCAAAAAAGATGCATCAATATAGAGGAGGGGGTTGGTTGGTCATAGTAGTTCCATGTGGAAATTTCTTTCCAGTATTTCTCAGGAACTTTGTATGTTTTCTGAGCACTGAATGCTCAGAAAAATCGGTTTAGAAATTGAGAAAATAGGGACAATACTACAATTCTCCTGTGAGAATTAAGCCCAACAAGCAACATGGAGATATCACTGGATCCGTGGAAGCTCCCAATGTCAAGTGGGAAACAAGAACAGGAAATGCTGACAAAAGGAGTCATATGTTAAGGTCGACATATCTGGGAACAGGATAGGAGCATGTTGAATCTAAGCGGTCACAATCCTACCAGTCAGTCCTGCTTGTAGCTGTGTCTAGGTTATAAGTGTATTTTTGTGGCCCCTAACTCTTGTTAATGATGAGTTATTTTTATAAATTAATAAGTTGATATGCATAATACACTTTCTACAAATCTTATGTTATATTCCAATATGTTTTAGAAGCAAAATGAGTCCTTAAATTGAGAATTTTCATGCACGATTCTATGAAGTGTTACAAAACTTGCCAACTTGCTGGGAGATCTAAATATTAAATTATTTGAATACTACCTAATAATGTTTGCAGGTATTTTTAATGTTTGAATATTCACTATAGGCTCTAGAATTTTATAAACATTATAACAAAAAACACAGAGATAAAAAGATATGTATGTTGAGGAATATTACTATATGAAACCAGAAAAACATCCAAGATCTGAATTTTGAAGAGCAATAATCCTTTCAAGAGCAAAACCAAAATCAGGGCAAGCAGACAAAATATTCTCATCATTAAACAAAGAAATGAACTTTATGAAACAACATGCGCCCTAATACTCAGTTCGAGGATGTTTTTGGACACCCTTTCAGCAATTTGACCAATATCAATGCAAAGTAAAAGAAAATTTTCTAGGTAATTATTCTAGGTGCATTTTGAAGTTTTATTTTAAGAATGATAATTTTAAATATTAAATATTTATGGCATGGTATTATAATTTTTAAAATTATTTTTGACCTTTACTTTGTATCATTTTCCCCATCTGTTAATGTTTTTTTATGATCAGGTAGAGATTATTTTAATATATTATATATGTTTACATGATAATATAGTTATAATGTATTTATATATTTATTTATATATTTTATATACATTTATATTTACATATTTATATAGTATATATTTACATGTTAACATATTTATCTTATATATGTTTACATGTTATATATATTTACATGTTAATATATCAGGGCCACAATAATAATAACCATAATTTATTATTATATCATTTTTATAGAAATACATCTGAAAATTTTATATAATCCTATCACAGAAAAATAAATCATTGTTTATTATGATCATTTAATATTACTTAACAACACATAAATAAAGTGTTATGGAGAATACAAACATCTTAAGATTTCAAGAATTCCTGAGAATTCCCAGGAATTTTGATTTTTTGGTTTTGAATCCTAAAGATTAATATTTGTTTGGGATTTAGCAAGAGCCATAGAAACAATGACAGAAGGAAGTAAGCCACCATAAAGGTGGGAGGTGAAGTGACTTTTGCTGCCCACAGGTAAGTGTTGCCTTATGCCAGGAGTGTTGGGTGTTCTAGTTGGCTATGCTTCTTTCCTGTGTTCTTGAGATCCACATGTAATACAGTTCTTATTCCTTCCATGAGAATCCTGTTCTCTTTATTGCCACATGTTATGTTACCTTATTGTAAATGATTGGAGGTACTCTGAGTGTATCAAAAGACTCTAACATGCACAGAAATGTAGAATTAAAGGATCAATCAGGGTGTGATTGAAGAGCATTAGCATTTACTTTCAAGTAGGTATAATCAATGAACAGGAAATGATCTTATTTCCCCTCCTGATTGAACATACTTATTTACATAAAGTACAGTATACTCCTAGGCTCTACTATTTCAGAACACTGCACTACCTCAGAAGCCAGTTCAGTTCTGGCTTCATCATGATGTCAGAATCATTAAACAGGCTAAGGCATAATGCTTATTATCCAGGTAGCCCTGAAAATGCCTACTCCACTTAGTTGAACACAAGATTAATTTTTGGGATGTAGTCATTATCAGAAAGAAAGCCAATATTCCCAATAGAATTAAACATTGAAAATTTATGCAGATGTATGGAATTCAGGTAGTGTTTAACAACTTCACCAAGCATGTTTCTTCTATTATAAGTCACTAAATTATGTTACTAATGGTGTTATTATTTATCTCTCCATTATCTGAATGGAGTTATTTCTTTACTCATTTTTTTCTGTCACTTGCTTTTTTGAATTATAGCCAAAAGAAATTTTGTGTCATAGATCAAAGTGCCCCCAAATGAAAATGATGTATAGTTTCATTTCCACATCTATTTATAATTTTTTTTTTTATTATGGAAAGGACAATTAACTTCATTTTAAAATCACCTGTATCCACAGTCTCAACATGACTATTTTCTCTGGAACATTAGACCTTACATGTCCACATAATTTGTATATATTTCAATCTCAGACAACTTTATTATATTTTAATATTTCATTTTAATTAAACATGAATACAATTCTTCATTGTTAGACTATTTACTGTTGGGATTCAAACCACCTCATACACTATGTGTAAAGTTTCAGCAAACTTTTTCTGTAATGGCCAGCTAGTAAATATTTTAGGTTTTGCTGGTCATACAGTTTCTATCTAAACTATTCGGCTCTGC
>NW_011898267.1:6273-7057 GCF_000151845.1 Pteropus vampyrus | reverse complement strand
TCCTTTATTTTACTCTCCATCACATATCACGACGCCCTCCTCCCTTTTCAGGAATGTACAAAATAGTTGGGAGAAGCGAGAGAAAAAATTAAGACCGCACAGCAAAGAGATGACCATTAAGTTTTCTAAACAAGGTTTCCAATCGTTGTGGCCACCCTACGTTTCGTCCGTAGCACCTATCGGCGATGAGGAAGGAAAAAGATTTGATTACGATGAGAGTAAACTCAACAGTCTCAGCTATACGCTGTGTGACCTCGGGCAGTTTATTTCACCTCTCTGAGCTTCAGTTGCCTGACTTTTAAAATGGGGCTGATCGTACCGACCGCATAGGGCTGGCGGTGAGGATTAATCGAGGAGGAATACATAGCATCCTTAGGGCGACGCCCGACACGCATGCGCCGTCTCTGTGATTGCGGGGGTCATCCACCCCCAAGCGTCTCATCCTCCTAATCGCAACAGCCAAGCGCAGCAAAGAAGGGGTGAGAGGGTTCGCCCCTCTGGGTCCCGGCTGGAAACCCATCCCTCAGAGACACCAGTTCACAGAGCAGGGAGTCGGCCAGCGCTGATGGGACACGTAGCCCGGTGACGGGGGTGGGGGCAGGGGAGCCCTGCAGAACCCCGGGCCTTCTCCCACACTCCCACTTCGGCTTCGGTCCCTGCGCAGAGTCTGACGCCTCGCCCCTCTGCTCCTCCTCGCCTGGGCTGCGGGGACCTGCCTCGCTCGCCTCCAGCTGGGCCCGGAGCTCTGCCTCCAGGTGGGTCCTGCAGAGCTGCTCACACTTGG
>NW_011898267.1:0-2988 GCF_000151845.1 Pteropus vampyrus | reverse complement strand
TCAGCAGACTTGGTGAAAATTCATGAATTCCTCAAGAGCCCTAAGTTCTGAGCGCTCCAGAGGCATCAGAGACCATGTGACTCAACTCCCTAATTGTACACGGAGGTCACTGAAGTCTGGCCACTCCCTGGACTTGAACAGGGTCACTCAGAGAGTTGGAGGCACAGCCGGCATATGAACCCTGAGCTACTGGGGCCTTTATTTGTTCATTTTAAAATATTCCTTTTTTTTTTTTTCATTTTTGTTGTGGTATAATCGACAAATACAAATTGTATATATTTAAAATGTACAAGGTGATGATTTAGTAGACATATACATTATAAATGTATGATGTATACGTAGATGGTATAATGTAGAAGTGATTACTACAATCAAGCTAATGACCCTATCCATCAGCTCACACAGTTTTGTTTATGTTTTTTTTTTTTTTTTTTTTTTTTTGGTGAGAACCATTCGAATCTAGTCTACTAGCAAATGCCAAGTGTACAATACAATGTCTTAGCTACAGCCACCTGGCTGGTCATTAGTTCCCCGGAGCTTATTCTTCCTGTAACATGTACACTTTGTAGATTTGAATGGCTTCTTAGGGGGTTTCAAGCCTTGGACAAGAGGTAAGGTGTGGGGCCAGCCACCTCCTTCTGCTTGGGTCGTTATATGATTTTCCATACCTTGCTCTTGCCTTTCTCTCCCAAACACGGCCTTTCTTTGTTTAGTGATCAGTATCACCTTGTTGTTTTATGATTAGTTACTACGCAGAGTCAATTCACACGTCCAGTTCATCTCTGTTGCTGATTGTATAAGTCAGGGTTCTCCGGAGAAACCAAACCAATAGGATATCGGAATATATATAAAGAAATTTATTCTAAGGAAATAGCTCGTGCAGCTTTAGAGGCCGAGAAGCAGGCTGGAGATAGTGCACATGCGTGCGCGCACACACACACACACACACACACACACACACACACCCACAGACAAACTTCTACCACGTTACCGCCATTGAGATTTGGGGTTTAGTTGTTACAGCAGCTAACGTTCCCTTAATTAATACACAGCACCCTGTCTGATTCAGTTCAATGCAATTCACCCCAACCACTAATTATCGGGCATCTATCGGCCAGCTGGGCAGTGGGGTTCCAGCACATAGAGCACAGATGTGTATCCTGTTCTCCTAGTTCTGCCAGCCTAGGGGCTCGTCACCCCGCTTTGGCCTCTTACAGGGTGCTGAGCTGCTGTCTACCATAACGCTTACCGTATTTTTGTCTCACCATCGTGTATTTACCTGTCTATCCTGCGAAGGTGTGAGTTGCTTGAGAGTAGTTAACATTGTATCTCCAGCGCCACGGTGCCTGAGACTCAGCGCGGCTGGCGAATGTTCGGGGAACAATGGTGCCGGCTGCTGTTCCCACATTTTGTCACTTAGCCCCGGCCAGTGGGAAGGCCATTGCTCTGGGTCCTTTCTGCGCGCTGTGGCTTCCCGATTCTCTTCAGTACAACACAGGGTTCTCGCCACAAGCAAGGCAGATTTATTGAATCCGAGGGAAATTTTATGCCTCATTCAATGGAGTCCTCCCCCAATGAGAAAATGAAATATTTGACAATTTTCTCCATTGTCCTCCTACTTTGTTTTGAATTGGGCTGCATTTTGTACTGTTTCTCCTGCTCAGAAATGATGAATATACCCTTTAAACCAACACAGTGTTATTTGCAAATGAACTTAAAGAGGAACAAAATTGCACGGGGCCGAAGCGAGCTCCAGCAGCAGCTTGGAAAAACACATTTTTCAAGGTACCAAGCAAAAGGAATTTATCCAATTTAATTTTCAGGTAGGTCTATAAAATTAATAAGTATTCTGACTGAAAAGCATAATTAAACCAACGGTGAATGTAAATGAGGAAGGGAAGTATCGTGCTATGACTGGAATATTGTTTTGCAGCCGAATGGCCCATACCAAGAAAACAAATTATTAATGCAGTCTTATTTCTCGAGAATATTCGGGTAAACAAGAAAGCTCTCGCTGTTCTGTATAATCATCTTCTTGGGAATGTACGAGCAAAGAACAGTAGGCTCAGCTGGAACCGGCGGTAGTTTGCACAGCACTGAAGCCAAGAGGTAGCTGTCATTTTTCATATCCAGGCAGAGACCGTTCGCATAAACCTAAAGCCCACCCTCCGGCCGACGGCAGCCACTGTCAGCAGCTGGTGTACGTGCTCACAGAATCTCGATTGGGTTGGGGAGTGGGGCGATAGGCAAGCTCCAAGGCACGAATCACGACTGGTCCGAGCCGTTCAGGCATCCTTGGGTTCCTCTGCTGGATACCTGACCTCCCAGTTCATCTTGCAGCTAAGAGTGGCCATTTGGCACTGCCCTGGCCGATGAGATGTCAGCTGCTATCAGCTAGGAAACTCTGGAAAATATTTTCTCCCTAATCAAAGCAGCAAAATGAATCCTCTCCTGATGCTCTGGCTTCCCGCTTCATACTCTCTTCTTTTCTTTGAATGTAGCCGTGATGCCTGGAGCTGTGGCAGCCATCTTGCGACCGTGAGACAGCAAACAGAAGTATAAAAAGCCAATATACTAAAGCTTGGAGTTCATCCTTGGATGGCTCTGGATCTTTTATGACATAATCGAGTTGCTGAACCAAACTTGGGGTGTCTGCCTTCAGTCTTCTTGTTAGTGAGATAAGAGACGTCTGTATTGTTTAGACTATAGTGATCAGAATTCTGCTATTTACAGCCAAACTTAATGCTAACTAAATTTGTCCATTCGTGCCACAAATTGTGTATCTTTAGTCAAATAATCTCGATATAAAAAAAGCATTGATCATCAACTTATCAAATCAATAATACCTTTCCAGGATTTATTAATAATGTACATGTAGTGTATCTTGTTATCGAAATAAACCAGTAAGTGCCAGACAGACTGAATCATACAAGGTTTTGTTCCATCATTAAATTTCAATTTTAAAATCACAATTAGCATTTGTACTTG
>NW_011898266.1:2369-4135 GCF_000151845.1 Pteropus vampyrus | reverse complement strand
CGGCAGGAAGCAGGGAGACCCCCATCCACCCTTCACAGGCTCCTTCCTTGCCCTGAGGATGGTGAATTAGGACAGCTGCCTCTCAAAGGCATGGAAATGCCTTGTTCTTTTTTCATGAAACAAAACAGATGAAAAAAAGAAAACTCAAAAAGAAATGTCTGAAAAATAATGACTCTTTTTCTCAAAAAAAAAAAATATGCTCATTAAAAAAAAAAAAAGCAATATAAAAAGGACCGAAAGATCCTTTCAAAGTTACAGGAGGAAAAGAGCATAAAAACGGTAAGAACTCGAGGTGACTGTTTTGATGCGCCGGTACCATATGTGTCAGGTTTGACTGCGATGCAAGGGGAGGAAACATCGCCTTCCCTCCCCTCCCCTTCAGATCTGGTTGCTGGCACCTTACTCACGCTGGCCGGCTCTACAGCACCTCCCCTTTGGTCTGAATCGTCATGCCCAGACAGGTTGAGTCTGAATTCCAGAAGAGAACGGGCTCTGTGCTCACCACCAGCCCTCTCAGCTCTGTCCTTGTGTCTGAGGTCTGCGGTCAGATTCCTCCGCGTTCTGTCGAAACAGGCTTTTAGGATCTGCCTGCCACATGCTTACAGACATCTGCTGACTTTTATATCCTGGGGACCGCTGGGTCACATTTCCTTACGGTAGACCGGGCCGCCATCCCCAGGCGTGGGATGCTTGTGGGCTGTTTTGGTCCTATTTCGTCTCGTTGGGCTTTGTTGTTTACAGGATTCCACCTTTGCCACAATGTTTCCGTAGCTCAGCGTGGTTCTGTTTCAGCACTGACCGCTCTCTGTGTTTTGTTTGTTTGTTTGTTTGTTTGTTTTTCTGGGATACAGTGTACTTTGTTGCATAGAAGATTCGAGTCCTTTCTCTGTAAAGTTTACCTCTGGCGTTTCCTGGAATGACCTCGTCGTTCCATCCCTCCGTCCCATCTTCGGGAACCCGAAGCAGCCTTCCTGCCTTCTCTGTTTGTGCGGGTTTGTTCTGCACGATTTTGTCACACTTGTGTGTTTTCAGGTCTCTGTGGCTTCGAATGTGGTTTCTGTCTCTGTGATCTGTTATTTTTCTCTTCTGCTTGTTCCTAAGCTCTGTCAACTTGCCTTTCATCTCTCTGTGTTGTCACAGGGCCTCTTCCTTGAAACCGAGATGGATGTCAGCTGAGCTCAGCTTTTTCAGTCCATTGTGTCTGGTTTCTTTGGGTCCTGGGGAGCTCGGCTGCTCTTTTCCTCTCCTTGTCTGAGCAACCTCCTTTCAGAGGCAGCTCATTCATCTGACTTCTCCTTAGATTCCTTTCCTCCTTGGTTGCTTCTTGGCTGTACCTACGTGTAGGTTTTACGCTGGTTCCTTTCTGTTTATCACTCAGTTTAAGTGGACTCGGCTACTGCCTAAGAAAAATAGGATGGGCAGGTGCAAACATCATAAAAATCATCTAATCAAGTCCAGCTTTCCCTTGGGGCCATGACTCCCCCCAGATCTGCACCCCAGAAGGAGCGGAAGGGTGGCCACAGAGACAAAATGGCAAGCCGACCGTTGCTTCCTCCTCTGGCTCCAGCTCCCGGGGCCCTGGCCGGGTGTCACTGAGTTAGGACACCAGGGGAGGCAACCACGAATGGGCTTGCAGGACGGTTTGGGATGCTGTTTGGCCCACTGACTTGTCATGCTTACTTTTCACTTAGAGAAGGTATTGCAATAACAGTTGAATATAAGAATTATCTCTTTGATAATTTTCTTCTTTCCATTTTCTTTGCTTT
>NW_011898266.1:0-379 GCF_000151845.1 Pteropus vampyrus | reverse complement strand
TTATATGCCTTACAATTGTACACTTGAAACTTATTGAATTTCGTTAACCAATGTCACCTTTAAAAACAAGAAAGAACAAGAAAAAAACACCAGTCAAATAGCAAAAAGAGAAACAGCATGCTCTTAGTGCAAAGGGTGTTCCTTTAGTTGAATAAACTTAGCTTTATGAAAAACTCATTACGTGTTAGTTTTTACATTTGCCTTAGACCAGGGAACACTTGCTTCTTTCTTCATTTTTTCCACATAGACCAATGTTTGGAAATCACTTCTTCAAGGCACATAATGGGAAAAAATTAAAAAGCCATTATGTTAACACAGAGTCATTCCGATTCCCAGATCCTTTGGGCGGTGGGAGGAGCACACAGAGAAAAGGGAGGAA
>NW_011898265.1:378-752 GCF_000151845.1 Pteropus vampyrus | reverse complement strand
GTCCAAGTTGATGGCCCAATTCACTTCTGAAGTCGCTGTGCAGGTTTCGGGAGATTTCGACGTGAGATTTTATGCCGTGAGAAAGAAAAACAGAAGGGAACGTATGATCACGATGGATCCTTCGACTTCTGTGTCTCAAATCGCCTTTGGGCGTGAGTTACTCACAGGGACTCGTGCCGCTGTGCCTCACCGCCCAGTAAGCCTGTGGGAATGACGTGGGCGTCATCTTCATGTTGCCGTTTGCTGTTTCAATGGCCGCAGCGTCCCTCACATCCCTGCGCTGAGCGCCCTCTGTCCCCTGATGCCCCCCACGTCCCTCCTTCCAGGAGTCGGCCCTTCCTTCCTTTGCCGTGGTTTTGGGGGTGAGGCCATGA
>NW_011898265.1:0-328 GCF_000151845.1 Pteropus vampyrus | reverse complement strand
GCTGAGCGCCCTCTGTCCCCTGATGCCCCCCACGTCCCTCCTTCCAGGAGTCGGCCCTTCCTTCCTTTGCCGTGGTTTTGGGGGTGAGGCCATGAGCTTCTTGAAGACAGAACTGAACCCACCTTAGAATCTGCCACGGACACGCCTAGACGCAGGGCCCCCAGCCTGTCACCCGGAACGGGAGGGCTGAGCGTTCCAATGAAATGCATGGATCTTGGAAATGCCCTGGGGCTGGTTTCACGAGTTTCGTCTCTTTATCCTGAGACTTTAACGGGAAACACGGCGTAAGCTGCGGCTCCCTGCGGTCCTCCAGCTGCCACTGGAGCAC
>NW_011898264.1:1354-3704 GCF_000151845.1 Pteropus vampyrus | reverse complement strand
CCTCAGTTTACTATCTCGGAGAGAGTTTCCAGGTTGTAGCATGAGGAAGAACTCCAGACAGAGCATAGAAGACTCCCCAAGTTGAAGAGATAAAGCTGAGAGTTCAGAGAGACCAAGGCAGAAGGATTCACAGGACAGAATACTGGAGAGGAAACAGCCATACACAGAGAGGATGATTGCATGGGAATATACATATGTCAAACCTCATCAAAGTGTGTGCATTTTAAAGATATTTGCTTTATCATATGTAAATTATACCTTAATAAAGTTGTTACAAAAAATATATATTACTTTAAAAATAAAATGTACATAAACTGAGAATATAGCATAAAATTAGATGATAAAAATATCAAACATATCTCATATCAATAAGTATGAATGAGTTTTAACTCACCAACTAAAAGAAAAAGACTATCAGACTGGATCAAAACACAAAATCCAAAATAATCCAAAAGGCTAAAAATGGGGAAATGTGCAGTAGACAAATTCAAACATTAAGAAAGCTGAGGTTATCATTTCATATGAGAACACATTGAATTCGGGTTTAAAAAAATTAAACCAAACATAGAAGGATATTTTATAATGATAAAGTATGTGATTCACAATGAGGCTATGAGAATTTCGAAAATCTGCGCACCAAATTACTTAGAAGCAATATTCACAAAGTAGAAATTATAGAATCTATAAGAAGACATCAATGAAAATAAAATTATGGGATGAAAATATAATTTATCTCTTCATCCCTGATAGATCAAGTGAATGGATACATAAATAAACAAATAAATGTAACATGTATCTAAACAACAAGTATAAAGAAAACATAATTGGTATATTTCAAACTGTATACCCTGAAAATGTTTTTTCAAATGACAATTTTATACTCACAAAAATATATCGTATATCAGGTACTTAAAAATCAAAAATTTTAAAATGCAGAAATACTTAAGGTAATATTCTCTTCTTGCAAAGCCATAAAACTAGAAATTAATAATAAAATTTAAAAGTAAATTTAGAGATTTAGATATTTCAGTTAATTTTAATCTAAACAGAATTTTTAAAACAACGCTAATAAAAATATTATGCATTAAAATCACAGGATCCTGCAAAAGCAGTTTCAGAGGAAAACGTATACCTCAATACTTAATATCAATTAAAAAGTATAAAAACCAATGGCCAAACATATGTCTAAAATTTAGAAAGAAGGATAGCCAAACATATTGTTGGAAAGCAGAAAGAACAAATTAATGAAGAAAAAAATGAAAAAATAAGTTGGAAAACAGGAAAATCAGAATAAATGAATAAATGAATAAGTTTTAAAAGAAGACTAATTTTTAAAAGAAGTTAATACAATAGATGAACCACTGGATTATCTAATCATTGAAAAAGGGGAGAAAGGAAATTTATAGAAAGGGCAATTACTAAGAATTAGAAACGTGGGTAGAACCAAGAAGCATTAAATTAAAACAAGTATATGAAGCTTCTTCTCAAAGAAATTTTCTAAAAATCTGGATGACATAGATAATTTTTAGGAAAATGCAGTTTACCAAAACAGTGAGAATTCACCGATATCCAAATTTAACAAAGATTGCACAAAAGATGGCTAGTATTGATTCAGGAATCCTAAGTATTAACAAACAGAATCGAGCAATGCATTGGAAGAATAATACATCATGACCAAGTTGGGTTTAATCCAATGCAAAGGATGGTTCAGTATAATTTACATATAATCATCTCCATAGCATGAAGATCATCTCCTTGAAGAAGCCTTTTGTAATATTCAACAGTTACTTTTTTATTTAAAAAAATCCAGTGAAATAAGGATATTTGACTCTTCCACATATGTTAAATGTCTATCTCAATTCAAAAGCTAACATTATACTAAAGAAAGAAATTCTAGGTCTGTGCTGTCTAATGTAATAATTACTATTCACAGGTAGTTATTTAAAGTCAAATTAATTAAGATGAATAAAATTCCTTAGTCTCCATAGCCACATTTCAAAGTCCGAGAGCTCCATGTGGTTAGATGTAATCTTTAGAGGTCATTTCACTAAAGAATGCTCACTATCACAGCTACACTATACTAGACATGTTTGTCAATGCAAAAAGATTAACATGTAATTTGACATATAAGTAGGAGAAAGCAGAAGATAAAACTATCACAGTTTGCAAATAATATGGTTGTATACCTGGTAAAACTAAGAGAATCAGCTAAAAGCCACCATAAATAAACAGATCATTCAGGAAGGAAGTGGCAAACAAAATTAATATACAGAAATTAATAATTTTCACATATATAAATCACAATTAAGTTAGAATGGCTGGCATGATTTAGAAAAATTTCATTTATAAC
>NW_011898264.1:0-310 GCF_000151845.1 Pteropus vampyrus | reverse complement strand
GAGAGCTCCATGTGGTTAGATGTAATCTTTAGAGGTCATTTCACTAAAGAATGCTCACTATCACAGCTACACTATACTAGACATGTTTGTCAATGAAAAAAGATTAACATATAATTTGCCATATAAGTAGGAGAAAGCAGAAGATAAAACTATCACAGTTTGCAAATAATATGGTCGTATACCTGGTAAAACTAAGAGAATTAGCTAAAAGCCATCATAAATAAACAGATCATTCAGGAAGGAAGTGGCAAACAAAATTAATATACAGAAATTAATAATTTTCACATATATAAATCACAATTAAGTTAGA
>NW_011898263.1:1875-2213 GCF_000151845.1 Pteropus vampyrus | reverse complement strand
AAATGTCTTAAATATATCTGGAAGTTATTAAAATCCAAAATTCCATGATCCTTGCTTGGACTCACTGTCCAAGGGAGAATGATAATTTCAAAGAAATTGACCTTCCCAGATATCGAATTAATATTTTTAATGCTTTGAAAAAAAAGGAAGTTAGGCCAAAAAAGAAAAAAAAATTTATACTAGGTCACTGTACTTGGTCATTTTTCTCTGCATAAAGATGTTTCAATAAAAAAAAAAAAATCTCACTTTGGTCCATCAGATTTTTTAAAAGTGGGACAAAAACTGATTCTTATGGATTTCTTATTATATACAGGGATCTGAGCTATTATCTTATATAT
>NW_011898263.1:0-1825 GCF_000151845.1 Pteropus vampyrus | reverse complement strand
AAATGTCTTAAATATATCTGGAAGTTATTAAAATCCAAAATTCCATGATCCTTGCTTGGACTCACTGTCCAAGGGAGAATGATAATTTCAAAGAAGTTGACTTTCCCAGATGTCGAATTAATATTTTTAATGCTTTGAAAAAAAAGGAAGTTAGGCCAAAAAAGAAAAAAAAAATTATACTAGGTCACTGTACTTGGTCATTTTTCTCTGCATAAAGATGATTCAATAAAAAAAAAAAAAAGCACACTTTGGTCCATCAGATTTTTTAAAAGTGGGACAAAAACTGATTCTTATGGATTTCTTATTATATACAGGGATCTGAGCTATTATCTTATATATACATTTTCTTTAGTTCTTAGTATAATTTTTGAATGTAGATATTTTAATTATTATTTTATTAAGAAAATTAAAGCCTAAGAAGGTTGAATGAATTAGCCTATGACACATAGCTGGTAGTAGAAATCATGGATGAAAAATTCATACAATTTTGCTTTCAAAGAACCTACAATTTCTATTTGCATCATTCAATTTCACCTTCTATTTGTACTATCAAAGATGTTATCAATATGTATTCAAAATGTGAAAATGTGATGGTAATTCTGGCAATAGTACTTATTTTTGAATTGTTTATACTGAGTCTAGAATAGCTTTTTGTCCATCAATTCTTCACTCTAATCCAGATAAATTTGCATGCACCTCTGCAAATAACTTGATGAATTCATTGATATTTGATAAAATTGTGCGCAGTGTTCAAACCACATAGTATGTATAATTGAGTCCAGAAAATAATAATGTTAAATAATAATTCCAGAACTTGTGTGTGTTTAGATATTTGGGACACATTGAGGATGGGAAAAAAAATGGATCGAGTATTGTGTTTTTATATTAAAAAAAAAAACCTAAAATGCACAAAAAAGTAACATTATCTAGCCATTAAGAACACATTCTGGCACTCGACAGATCTGGTTGTCTCTCCCAGTCATGCTGTCTATGAACTGTGTGAATTTATAAGTTATTTAGCCCTATCTGAAATTTTATTTCCTTACCTGAAAAATGTAGATAACAGTAACACTTCCTCTAAATGTTTGCTCTGAGTATTAAATAAGATAATGTTCTTAAAGTGCTGATAAATAGTATTTAGCAAAGTCTATTCTTTCAATAAATGAAAAAGGGCTACATTTTGATCTTATATAATTGACTGTGTCCACAGCTATGATCTGAATGTTTATATGTTGAAATTCTAATGCTCAATGTATTAGGAGGTGGGACTTTTGGGAACTTCGTTGGTTGTAATCACCTTTGGGAGGTGATTAGGTCATGAGGGAAAGCTATCATGAATGGCATTTTTGCCCTTTTAAAGGATACTCTAGAGAGATCCCTTACCCCTTCCACCATTATGAGGACACAACTAGAATTCAGCAAACCGGAAGAGGATGCTCATCGGACCATGCTAGCACCCTGATCTTGAACTGCCAGCCTCAAGACTGTGAGAAATAAATCTCTATTATTTTAGAAGCCACTTAGTCTGTGGTATTTTGTTATAGCAGCCAAAACAGACTAAGATATCTACCATGCCAAAATTTGAGTCTTTAAAACCAATATAATAAAAAACAAATATGTTTAGTGCTAGAACTTTAACTTAATAATACAAAAAATAATCTGTAAGCACCATTATTTTATACTGATTCTTACACAACCAATTAGAGATTAGAAGCCACGTAGAAAGAAGGGTGATATTGCTATTCTTCAAGAGCCAGAAGGTGATTAAGGTTAGTGTTGCATATACATTTCCCAAAATAACATTAAAAATTAAGAACAATGATAA
>NW_011898262.1:2564-5113 GCF_000151845.1 Pteropus vampyrus | reverse complement strand
GCCTTAAAAATCATGAAGATAAAAAAGCATCTCTTGAATGGAATACATAGTTTTCCATTCTGGAATACTGTTTATTTTCTGTTATTGCTTACTATTTTATTTAAAGAAGTACTATTTTTTTATAGTACTTTTTTATCTCATATAATCTGAGTTATGTATACATCAATCTTTCTGGATAAACTGCCAAATCTAGGCAGGCTTCCTGGCTTGTGAAAAATGTTTGAACACATTTAAAGCACAAAATGAAGCACAACATCTTATTTTTAAAGGCTTCCCTTGTTTTTGAAGATGATCAGATAGAGCAGGGTTTTTAAAATAACAGTTTCTATATTGGATTCAGATTCTGATTAGGAAGACACCCAGGCATCGTACTAATATTGATGCCCCAAATGCTACAAACCACTGCATTTTAAATCATCTCTAAATATAAGTATCTTGCCTAAAAGCAAAGAAACTACTAACCACCAGTTTCATTCTCCTTGACGATAAAATAAAATGAGGTGTCTGTGGTGTTAAACAGAAACTTAGCAGGAAGCATAATGAATGCCTTAGATGCCACATCAGAAGTGAATATTTATTAATTTACTTATCAAATTTACTTCTTCCGCGCTACCATTCCAACCTAAAACTATACAGCCAGACTCATGTATTTTTAAAAGGAATGGTATTCCAGGAGGTTTTGCTTTTTAAAACAAAGAAATAAGAACGAAAAGACCGAACATACAACAGTAAATTCTAAGCGGATGTTTTTTTTAACTCCTAGGACATTGGATTGGTGAAATAAGAATCAATCTTAAAAACACAGGTGGTAGATAGGGCGCGTGTCCGGGCTCATGGGTGGTTGTTAAAATTTGGTTTTAGAAGCTAAGGGGCTGTTTATTTTTATCCTGTCATACGCTTCTCAGCACACACAGCCGTCTTATTAGTATTTACATAATTTTATCTGAATAAAAATATTGGTGTTTCTTTGTATCTCTCCAGCATCCCCCGTATCTGCTGGATTCGGTGCATGACACGGCCTGGGATGTGATGTTTCTTTTGTGGGGTTGTTGGGCACAACTAGGAAAGGCCTGACCATGGTGTCGTCACTGTTGGAGTTATACCCTGGCCTCGCTGTGTCTTGGGATCACAGACAAGGTCCTTGGTCGTTTCCAAGTGACTTAGAAATAAAATCAGGGTGATACCTCGCATTGCACAGAATTTCTGTGAAATTAAGAGGCTGTGATTAAATACAATGAACTGGTACCAAGAACGTGCTCAATAAATAAGTACAGAGCGACCCTCCCTTCATTTGTCCTTTATCTGCTATACCGATTCAGGCTTTGCTCTGAAATACATCTAGGGCCAGAGTCTCCATCGGAACCGGTCCCGGGGAGTGTGAGCTGAGTGAGCCAGCCTGGGTGACTTTCCAAGAAGCAGGGGGCTGTGGAGAGGAGAATAATTTTTACCTCAGGCCACCCAGCTCGATAGTGATGTTCAGGCCAAGGGACTCCCTAAGTCTCTCCTAGCCTCCAGCTCCATAACTTGAGGGAGAGCCGCAGGTAATAGTGTGTGTCCAGGAGGAGGCAGGGCCTTCGGGACCCCGACAGCTGTCGATTCCCTGCCTTCTGTTCTGCATTATCCTTCAGCAGCCGCTCCTGCTTCTGCCCAGAGGGAGCCACGTAAATTACCAGCAGATGCGGGACAGAGATTTCGGCCATACTCTGCTTCCCAGTAACTGACCCAGGCCGTCCGGTCACAGAAACCGCCTGTCCCTGGGCTTACCTCCTCGTGACGCCCTCCCACCCGCAACTGCGAGGTGGTGGAAACTTAGACGAGCAGCCAGATGTGCAGGCTGCCACAGGAGTCCTGTTTGACAGCGACCCTAGATCCATGCTCTTATGTCCACCACGTGGTATGGAAATCTCCAGAAGGAGGATGGAAGGCGCACGTGCTCTCTGGAGAGCCGTCCTCGCCTTGTGGTTATATAAATAACTCCTTCTAACAGCTCTGAGCCCAGAATTGATTTCAGAATTTCCAATATCAGCTAAAGCTTGAGGACTTCCATTTAGGCGTTGAATATTTTACCACTTAGGATCTTAATTTAGTCATCTTTACAAACATAAATTTCCAGTGCTGTCAGTGTGTGATCCGAACAAGGACCAGAGCTGGAACTTAATAATTTTAATGTCATCACATCTTTCTGGTTTGCCTGCCAACCCAGCAGACTTCGCCTGGATTCTTCTGTTCATGTTTTCTGAGCAGTTTGGTTAAAATCTTTTCAGATCGGTCTTTATGTAAATCAAATATCAACATACAAACACCTTGTCCTTCAGTCTGTTCTGCTGTCACTCTGAATGCACAAAAAAGTGTGTCCTTTCATAATAGAGGCGTAATGGATACTGGAAACCATGATAAAAGAAAGGCTTAAGGGAAAAGAAAATATTTGTAAAGGAAAAATAACGTGTCCTCTCGAAGAAACAAAAGTTTAAAAGATCGAAGAGGACAGCCTCCTGTGATCACATAAGGATCTTTGACCTGTCACAGGAGTTAGCAGTTAAAGTGTCAAT
>NW_011898262.1:0-334 GCF_000151845.1 Pteropus vampyrus | reverse complement strand
CGACCTAGGAGAAACCAAGCCGCACTGGGAGAGTTGGAGAACTCAGGTTTATTACCCCGGGGGTCCCAGAGGAGCTAGCGCTCTGAAGATCTGGGTCGTGAGCTGGGTTGCAACATTGCCTAGGTAGAACTTACTTGGCATGGGCTGACTGGGTAGTTTGTTCTCAGATGGTTACAAAGCGAGAGAGTTGCTATGGGTCGCAGGCTGTTACAAAGAGTTCCAAAGTGGGAGAGTTGCTGGCGGGTCCAGGCAGTTACATTTGTTGCTTAGACAGAACAAACAAAAGGGAAGATAAGTCTTCAGTCGATTTCGAGTGTGGCCTATGCAGCAAGCG
>NW_011898261.1:2040-4795 GCF_000151845.1 Pteropus vampyrus | reverse complement strand
TGGCACACCAGGTAGCTGGCTTCAGATGAAGTCGGAGCATCACCTGGGGCCACATCCAAGTATGATTCACCCAGAGGGAAGATTCAGCAGGCATCAGAGCCCTGCTAAAGCAAATCCTCCTCTGTGGGGTCCGCCCCTGCACAACGGCTCCTCCACTATATTCACAGCCAGAACTCACAGCCAGTCAGCCCGAGGGTCAATCTCTCGCACTGACATGCAAACAGCAATCAAGGCCCAACTACAACAGGGGACGCACCTGCAGCACCTGGCTCAGGTGACCAGAGAGACTGTGCCACTGGGCCCCACAGAACATCTACTACATAAGGCCACTCTACCAAGACCGGGAGACATAGCAGCTCTGCCTGATAAATAGAAACAAACACAAACAGACAGCCAAAATGGGAAGACAAAGAAACATGTCTTACATGAAAAAAAAAAAACGGAACAAAATTCCAGAAAAAGAACAAACAAAAATGGAGACAAGCAATCTACTAGATGCAGAGTTCAAAACACTAGTTATAAAGATGCTCAATGAACTGAAGGGAGGAGTAGATGAATTCAGTGAGAACTTCAACAAAGAGATAGAAAACATAAAATAGAAATGGAAAACATAAAAAAGAATCAGTCAGAAATGAAGACTACAATAACTGAAATGAAGAACCTTAGGAGGAATCAGTAGTAGATTAGATGAAGGAGAGGATCAAATCAGCAATTTAGATGATATAAGGTAGCAAAAACAACAACAACAATAACAACAACAACAACACCCAATCAGAACAGCAACAAGAAAAAGGAATTCAAAAAAAAAAAAAACCCAAGGATAGTTTAAGGGGCCTCTTCTGGGAAAACAGCAAGCATACCGATATTCTCATCGTAAGGATACTGGAGAGAGAGAGAGGGAGACGAGAAAGAGCAAGGAATTGAAAATCTATTTCAAGAAATAACGATGGAAAATTTCCCTAACCTGCCAAAGGAGATAGACCTACAACCCCAGGAAACACAGAGAGTCCCAAACGAGATGAATCCAAGACCCACGCCAAGACCCGTCATAATTAAAAATGCTAAAGGTTGAAGACAAAGAGCGATTCTTACAGCAGCAAACGAAAAGAAGTAAGTTACCTACAAGGGAGCTCCCATGAGACTATCAGCTGATTTCTCAACAGAAACTTTGCCGGCCAGAAGAGACTGGCACGAAATATTCAAAGGGCAGATAGAGATTACCAGACAAGAAACAGCTAAAGGGGTTCATCAATACCAAACTAGTGTTACAAGAAATGTTAGAGAGACTTCTTTAAAAAAAAAAAAAAAGAAAAAATAAGAAAAAATATGAATAACAAAATGGTAATAATTACCTATCGACAATTACTTGAAACATAAATGAATTAAATGCTCCAATCAAAAGATAGGGCGGCTGAATGGATAAGAAAACAAGAACCTCACATATGCTGCCTCCAAGAGGCTCACTTCAGATCGAAAGACACACCCAGATTGAAAGTCAAGGTATGGAAAAAGGTATTTCATGAAAAATGGAAACAAACATCAAATAAAAAAAGCTGGGGTAGCAATACTTCTTCCAGGCAAAATAGACTTTAAAACAAATGCTATAACAAGAGACAAAGAAGGACCCAGTTACCACACATACGGGCATTTATCTGAAGAAACCCAAAACACTGCCTCAAAGGAACATGTGAACTCATATGTTCCAGGGAGCATTATTTACAGTAGCCAAGATATGGATGTCCATCAATGGGTGACTGGATAAAGAAGAGATGGTGCATACATACAATGGAATATGACTGGGCCATAAGAAGAATGAAATCTTGCCATCTGCAACACCATGGATGGACCTAGAGAGCATTGTGCTGAGTGGAGTAAGTCAGGCAGACAAAGACAAATACCATATGAATCTAAAGAAAAAAAAAATAAACAGACAAAACAGAAACAAACTCATAGATATAGAGATCATTTTGATGGTTACCAGATGGGAGGGGGTTTGGGAGGTGGGTGAAAAAGGCGACAGGATCAAGAAGTACAAATTGGTAGTTACTGAAGAGGCATGGGGATGTAAAGTACAGCATAGGGAATATAGTCAATAATACTGTAATAAGTATGTACGGTGCCAGGTGGGTACTAGATCACTTTGTAAGTTATATAAATGTCTAATCACTATGTTGTACACCTGAAACTAATATAATATTGTATGCTAACTGTAATTGAAAAATTAAAAATATATTTAAAGATATTAATCAAAAAATTATATTAAAATTTCAGTTCCTCAGTCACACTAGTCATATTTCTAATGCTAAGTAATCACGTGTAGCTAGTGGTGACCATACTGGACAGCACAGATACATAACATTTTCATTATCAAAGAAAATTCTACTAGATAGCACTGTTATTCTTACTCCTTAATTATCTAGTCACATTCTCTGTACAGGCTGGCCTAGCATTTTATTTATCTTTCTAGTCTCAGGCAGAGAGGGTTGATGTCATTATATTCCTCAGTTCATCAGTAATCCAAGCAAAGCTTCTTTCTTGCCAGTATTCAGTTATTCCCATTTATTCTTACAGTCTTTCATACGTAACCATTCTAATATGATAAATATGTATCTTTGTATTTTTTAAAGGTGTATTGTTTTATGTGTATATTTAAAAAATTATTTAAATGGTATCATGCTGCATCACTCTGCCCGACTTCAAATTATACTACAAAGAGACAGTAATCAAAACAGCATGGTATTGGCAGCAAAACAGA
>NW_011898261.1:0-1973 GCF_000151845.1 Pteropus vampyrus | reverse complement strand
TCCAGAAGTAAACCCATATTTATATGGGCAAATAATTTTCAACAAAAAAAGCCGAAAACATACAGTGGAGAAAAGAAAGCCTCTTCAATAAATGGTGCTGGGAAAACTGGAAAGCCACCTGCAAAAGAATGAAACTAGACTGTTGTCTATCATCGCACACCAAAATTAACTCAGAATGGATTAAGGACCTGAATATAAGACCTGAAACAATAAAATACATAGGAGAAAACATAGGAACTAAACTCAAGGACCTTGGACTTAAAGAGGTTTTTATGAATTTGCTCAAAAGCAAGAGAAGTAAAACCTAAAATAAATGAATGAGACTACATCAAACGAAAAAGCTTCTGCTCAGCAAAAGTAATCGTCAACAAGGTAAAGAGACAACCATCTAAATCGGAAAATATATTTGCAAGCAACTCCTCCGATAAGAGCCTAATATCCAAAATATACAAAGAACTCATACGACTCTATAAAAACAAAAAGCAAATGATCCAATCAAAAAATGGGCACAGGACCTGAACAGACACTTCTCCCTAGAGGACATACACACATATGAAAAGATGCTCAACATCGCTAGCTACTAAGGAAATGCATATCAAAACCACAATGAAATAGCATCTCACACCTGTTAGAACAGCTATAATCAACAGGACAAGTAATAACAAATGTTGGAGAGGATGCGGAGAAAAAGGACCCCTCATACACTGCTGGGGACTGCAAATTGGTACAGCTGCTATGGAAAACAGCATGGAGGTTCCTCAAAAAACTAATAATGGATCTCCCATCTGATCCAGCAATCCCTCTACTGGGTATTTGCCCCAGAGACTTGAAAAACCATATCCGAAAAGATATTTGCACACCTATTCTCTTTATGACAGACACCCAGGATGCGTGGCCTAGCACTTTAAAGAACTCTTGGAAGAAGTTCCTGGCTTCATGGAAAATCTTCAAAGAAAATCATAAACAAAAGTACTTGTAATTTGAGTATATGACCTCACTTTTAATTGTGAGTATCTGGAATATAGACTCTTGTCCTATGCTTCAATAGTGTAACTTACTGGTATTACTGTTTGCCTGTTAGTGGTCATTGTCCATCTTTAGCTTGGCTCTGGTCTTGTACGCGGTTTCTTCACTATTTTTAATTTCAAATAATTGTTTTCCATCGGTCTGTGGCTCTAATTACCTGGACTCGGATTATTAGCTTATGAAGTCCCTTATCGCTTCTGTTTATTTCTGACTCTCCTTATAGCTCCTTTTCTTTGTCTTGCTGTCACTCAGGATTCAGTTCAATGGGTAGTTTCCTGGTTAAAGGTTTCACTGAGCGGTGACCTAATGGTCAGGAACCTAATGGAGACGAGGTTGCTGCACAGACAGCCAGAGATGCCCAGGGCCTTACTGGGAGGTTTCACGTTCTCTGTTAGCTTGATACACCGGGGAAATAACCTTTTAATCCAGTGCAGCAGACTTCATTTATTATAGTGTTATCCGGTTTGAAGATGTTAGGAAAAACATCCCTAGAGAGATTTAAGATTTCAAAAACATCCTGAGTTTGAACTTAATTCAATGACTCCAGAAGGCAACAACAATGGAAGATGACCTTTTAGGTACTTCACATGCTAAGCAATGTTAGGCCAGATAATGTCATGCCAAATTAGAATGTTGGTCTTCTGGGGAGGGAAGGAGGTTCACGGGAAGGAGAGGTTGAAGGTATGTGTTTTAATTAAAATCATCTGTCAGTGCTAATGACCTAACATTGAAAAAATAATGTACAGAGATACAATGAAGGAATTTAATAGGGGGGCACTGGATGTCATTAAGGTGGCACAAAGTGAGCAAATATATGTTCCAATCAACTTTGATAAGGGATATATACAAATTGGAAAAAATCCAGAAAAAGGGGACTCAAAGCTGATGTTAAATCCAGAAATGCTTTTTCTTTCTTTAAATGCCCTGAGAGCTATCACACATACATA
>NW_011898260.1:3853-4251 GCF_000151845.1 Pteropus vampyrus | reverse complement strand
TAGACCTTGGACAAATTACTTCCTCTAAAGACATTCGTTTACAGCTCTAAGAACTTCGACTTTGCCATGCACACACACGCATGTGTGCGCACACACGAACACTTGTGGCCACCGGCGGTCATTGTCCCCACTGGATATGCCCAGTAGGAGGGCCTCTCTGAGTGGTCCACGTCCCTGTCAGGCTCCTGGAGCAGGCTTGGCCAGAGTGGCCTTGGATGCTGGCTTCAGCCCCTGGTGGCCAGACCTAGAGGGGAGCTTGTTCAATAAACTGGGGTGGGCCTCTGCGCCTGAAGTCCTGCCTTTGTCAGCACAAGCGGGCAGCGTGGAGAGAAAAATACTAACCAGGATTCCCTATAGGAGTCTTGTTTTTTCCTCAAGTTTTGGCTCTGAGAGACCTG
>NW_011898260.1:0-1243 GCF_000151845.1 Pteropus vampyrus | reverse complement strand
AGAACTGTCGCCGGAGCCTGGGTTATCTGGGCGAAGGAGAAACTCCAGGAGATCGAGAGGCATTCATCCGTCATCAAGCACTGGTTTTCCTATCATTAGCAAAGGACCCAAAAAACATCCTGTCTGCGAACCCAGCCCCACGTGGCGGGCACCGATCTCGGCTCACTGTTCCGAGCCTCAGCTCTAAGATGAGCCGAGGGAGTCATCTCTAACCCACGGGCAGGACGGAGACGTGGCCCACAAGAGGGCCCTGAAGTAGAGGGGAGCAGGAAGCATGCGCAGCGGGGCTCCCAAGTGAAAGAGAAAATGATTTTCCGTCTTGACTCCGGTCCCCGCCGCGTGCAGTAGGTGGTCCCAGGGACCGGCGGGGGAGAGGAGGCAAGACCTGTTTTTCAAAGAGGGTTCACACTTACTGACTTGAGGAAGGACATTTAAGCCAAGGCTAGATAAAAGTGGGGTGAGATGGGCATTTCAGGCCGAGGAAACAGCCAGAAAGGCCCCGAGGTGGGAAGGCCTGGCCTGTTTGAGGCGTGGACAGACAGAGGGGTACCCGGACACCCGTAGTTGTGTGAACCAGCGGGGTAGACGGGATGTGATGGCAGATAGAAGGCAGGGGCCGTGGGAGGGAGCCTGAACGCATTCAGGAGCGAAGGGGAACGCTTTGCTGTGACCTGTCCTCCCCTGCGTTTGACAGGGAGCCCTCTGAACAGCGTGACAGAGGGACTGTGGACAGAACGCAGGCAGCCAGCTACTGCACTGGTCCAAGCGGGGTGAGGGGCCGGGCCAGACGCTGGCACAGGGGAGCCGAGGCGTGGACACGCTCGAGCATCTTGGAGATCAAGATAACAGTAGTCAGGAGCCGGAAAGGAGAAACTTCCAGCTGTAAGATAAATGAGCCCCGGGGGTGTGATGGACAGCTTGGCGACTGCGCGCTGTTACGAGTAGTTTTGTATATTTGAAAGTTGCTGAGAGAATAGACCTTAAAAGTTCTCATCACAAGAAAAAAATTGTAACTGTGGTGATGAAACTTTATTGTGATCATTTTGCAACACACACATATATATCAAATTAGGTTGTACCCCCTAAAACTAACACAATGCGAGATATGTCCATTAAATCTCAATAAAACCGGAGAATAAAAAACCACGACAACCGCAGTGAGTCTGACCCTCATTATGCAGTTAGTTATTCACTGATGATGTGAAATTCTGGAACTCCGGTGTTGGGATGGCCTTCGGGATGC
>NW_011898259.1:2420-4717 GCF_000151845.1 Pteropus vampyrus | reverse complement strand
CCTGGATTTCAACTGGAAAGGTGGCTGCCCCCTCCCCCACCAAGCTCCGCTGTCTCCTCCTGCAGCCTTCAGTCTGAGGCATACCAGAACTTTCCAAGGCCTGGCAGGTACACGCAGCCCAGCCGTCGGCTTCCGGTGTCTGGGCTCCCAGGCTGACTCTGCGGAGAAAGCCCCCGGGGACAGGCGTCCTGCTGGTTCTCCCATCCTCCCACCATGGGGACCCAGGCGACACCATGGCCAAGGCCACTGCTCCAAGTGACTTCTGTCTTCTCCTTTACTCGTTTCACTCAAAGCAAACTTAGTAGAAACTGGACGTTTTGATGCAGTCGAGATGCCCTGAGCGCATACACGTGTGTAGTGGCGAGATGACAACTTTCTCGCCAGACTTTGTCGGGGCAGGCTGGCCTTTGGGACAGTGATTCCAAAGGGACAGGTCCAGGGCCCAGCTCCTCACCCTGTCCAGGCTCCCTCCAGGGCTGGCCACTGCATCACCCAGGTCTTAGAAGAACCCTGGGAAGTTTGTGAGCAGCCTGCAGCCCCTGGGCGGGGTGCTGGCTGGTGCCCCGTGAAGTCAGACTGAAATCTGGCTCTGTTGGCGGTGAGGGGATTTTGTTAAAGCTGGTCTTTTTAATAGTATATTATTTCTCATTTATTTTTTTTTTAAACATAGGCATTTATCTTGTCTTTTATCTGGCAATCCTACTGCCTGAGGTTGAGACTGTTCGCGCTGACTCTTGCTGGCGGTGGCATGTCCCCTGATGTGCTCTCTGACTTTGGGCTGTGAGCTTTACCGGAGAGGATGCCGGGAGAGCCACCTGACGGTGTGGCCTCAGAGGAGCTGGCCACCTGACGGTGTGCCCTCAGAGGAGCCGGCCTTGCCGCTGGGATGTTTAAGGGCCATGAAAGTTAACTTCTCCGCGTGTTTCCGTAGCCACCACACCCCGCGAGGACCGGGGGCCCTGGTTACAGATCTTAGGGAAGATCTTTTATTTTCTGTCTTAGAACCTGGAGAGGACAATTTCTTTCCTGTCTCCTTTTGCTGATGGTGGGAAATTTTTCGAATTTGCTGACTCTGAGGACAGCGCCTTTGTGTGGGAGTCTGGGTTCCGACAGGGTACTTTACAAAGGCCCCCCAGACTGGTCTCCCGTCTCCATCACCCCCGACCCCTTGGTCACTCAGACTGCAAGTCCGCAGGTGGCGATGTCTGGGTGTCAGCTGCCACTTTGGGTTTCGGCAGCGTCTTCATTTGAGGCGCTTCCTTTTTTCCACTTTGGCAGCTCTGTAGTGAAGAATTTTGTGATCGTTCAGAATTTCCAGTCTTAGCGACCTAACCTGCGTGGTGGCTGCAGAGGGAATATAATGGCTTCCGCTCTGTGATGGCCGCGGCCGCATGTGCCCTCACTGTCTTTCCAGCGGCGGGGGCCGCCTGTCGCCGCGCTGGCAGCGCTTAGCCCGGGGCTCTTCATGTGCTCCTCATGGGGGGTTTGCAGTTGTTGCCTGCAGATGCCAGTGACAGCTGCTGCTCGCCCAGGAATGCTGTCCCTTCTCTGCGCCTAGAGGTGCTGGGACCCCGGTTCCTCCCAACTGAGCAGAGGCTGGAGTTCAGAGATTCCCTCTGACCTCGGGCCGAGGGCTGAGACAGTAAAAGGCTCCTGGCGCCACAGGCCGTGACAGTGAGACCAGGCCAGGAGACCCGGGAAGGGGCCGCCTCCACCTGGCGTCAAGTTTGCTACCTGCAGTTCCTTCCTGCCCGCTGGAAGGGCTGCCTGCCCCTGGGCAGGTGAGTCCAAACGTGGGACTTAGGGTTAGGAAGGTCACTAGTCTGGCCCGCTAAAGCCATCTGCTCCAACGCAGGCATCATCTGTGACTAGGTAATAATTTTGTATACATGTTTTTGAGTCCCCTTTGTCATATTTGTGAAGTGTTTGGGCCTTGGGCAAGAATAATGAGGGTGTCATTTACTGCTCCCCCCCCCCATTTTGGATGCAGACAGCCTCAACAAGCAATTAGCAAACTTAGTAGTATACTAAAAAAAAAAAAAAAAAACAGGGTAAATTAGGGTTTCATTTAAAAAGGCAAGCATTTATTCAACCGCTCCAAAAATATGATCAGTTTTGCTGTGGTGTATCATACGCATTCCTAAGATTCAGGGTGCTATGCACAGTAAAAACCATGGGACTTATGAGGAAAGTGGGGTTGGGGTGGGACACTCGAAATATTTCAGTGACACATTGAAAATAGATAGGAACTTAATAAAAAGGGTAGCACAGTTGTACATGTTAATTTAAAAAAAAAA
>NW_011898259.1:0-665 GCF_000151845.1 Pteropus vampyrus | reverse complement strand
TCCAGCAGCCAGCTGGTTGTCCAGGCAGAGCCTGGCGGCCCCTTGCTTCGGCCACACGTCACGCCCCTTGCGTTCTTCCCTGGGCTCTCCACTGCAGCTGCTCGGGTTGCCGCTGGAGCTCACGCAGCCTAGTGGGTGCATGCGCACACCGGGAAGAGAGGGGGCGTGTTCAGGGCACCCCTGGAGCAGTGAGGGATGGGCGCCAGCCGGTACGTGTGCCCCTCGCTCCTGTGCACTGGGACAATTCTGGGGTGTGTTCTACACTGTTCCCCAGAGTGCGCCTACAGCAGTGATCACTCGAGGATGCACTCTGGCATGGGGTCTTCCCCCTCCCCTGTTTCTCCTTTCCAGGGCCCCCATTCCTCGTCTCTGACGTCACTCCCCAAAATAAGCTTTTTGCTCACAAACCCATGTCGCAGACTCTGCTTTTGGAGGGAACCCGAATTAAGAGAGTTAGTGCCAGAAGTAGCCCTGGACAGAGAACTTTAGGGTAGGATTCTAAGGTCACACACCCTTCGGACCTCGTCGTAAGGACCCGGACCCCGTCGTAAGGACCTTATTGCTGGTTGAGAGTGAGCTGGCGATGAGCCTTGAGCTGTGACAGTTGAGACTCACCAGGCACGGATCAGGATGTGGCACAGGTGGAGGGTGAAACACGGGTTTAT
>NW_011898258.1:2595-4539 GCF_000151845.1 Pteropus vampyrus | reverse complement strand
TAGCCATATACCTTCATATATGAAATATCAGATCTCAGCAGAAGCTTAAATTACAAAATGTGATAATGTCTCATTTAACAGACAGTCAGAGAATAATAAGTTACAGGTGAGTGAGTTTTTCAAAAAATTGAAATTTACCCCATTAAGCATCAACTACATAAAAATATATATTCTATAATGAAAATATAAATTATAATTTTACCATATAATATATAAAATTACATCTATACATAAGTATATTACTCATTTTTTTTGCCTTTCGAAATAGAAGCTATTGAACATGAGTGCTTCTTGAAAACACAGTTCCCTAATCAGGAACGTGTATATGTGGAAATCACAGTATCCTAAAATCGTTATGAGTTTTGATTTGGCTTTTTATAAATTTTTAATCTCCTTTTCATTTTTAGCTATTTTGTATCATCTCATGCTAGCGATTCTAGTAATCTTTCACAGCTACCCCAAATCCCTCTTGTTCTGACTTCTTATTCTAATTTGCTGTAGACAAATAGACTAGCCTTTTAGAAGAGTGAGTGTGTGTGTGTGTGTGTGTGTGTGTGTGTGTGTGTGTGTGTGTGTGTAACATGACTGTAAACCAGCCTTAAAGACACTCCCAAGAGTTAAATGCAAGAGTTTCAGTTACTAGAAACTATAGCCACACTTTTGACTTCTCAAAGTTCTTTTTCCTTGGTTCTCAGCTAATCTCCCAAGAGTTAATATGCCTGGTTAAGTGACATTCTGATAAATGAGGCATTAATGGACCATGATATTACATAAATTCTTTTTTATTAAAGGTTTAAGGAAACAATTCAAGTTTCAAAACTGACTTATTTTCATCCCTAAATTATGCAACCTTGGTGTGCAAAGTAAATAAAATATTATTGAGTATAAAGCATAATTTAACACATAAAGGGCAAAGTATTGAGATCACATATGTTTGGAAAGAGAAATAAAAGGCAGCATATTAACAAACACTTTTCTATGACTCTTCAAGGAATGACACCAGTTACATACTTCAAAATCCCAGGTAGAGCATATGTTCACATGCTTAAACATGCCTGGGGGCCCCAGCTAGAAATTCTGCTTCTGAAAGTCAAGGGAGGAGAAATACCTCCCTATGTTTTAAAATTTTGTTAGTTAATTCTGAACCAGAGTTGAAAACCACAAAGAATAACTCCTCCATATTATTACCCCCTCAAGGTACTGCTTTCCCCTTTTTATATTAATATTCTTCTCCTTTTTATCCTCCTCATCTCCAACTCTGTTGCCCTCATCTTCCTTTTATATTAATATTCTTCTCCTTTTTATCCTCCTCATCTCCAACTCTGTTGCCCTCATCTTCCTTCCTTCCTTTCTATTTCTCTTTTTTTTCTGCCCCTTAGGCTTAGCAGTGCTCTCTTCAAGAACTGTGAGATTTTCTTCTGGTTTTTCTAAGGCATGATTCATATTCTAAACTTCCTTTGCTCAAAATTAAAATATCCCAACGTTCTGTGCTTTCCCATACATACTGCTTTTTAGCAAATATTTCTTCCTGTCTCATGTTATAGTTTGTTATTTTTTACTTGTCAATATTCCCCACTACATTCTAAGTTCCCTGAGGACAAGGTTTATTTCTTATTCACCTTGATATCTTCTATAATGCCAAATGAACAAGTAGGCATTAGCTCTATATACATATACACATAAATATATGTAGATTTAATAAATTAATGTTATTTATACACAATAAGAAGAATATATTACATTTACATACACTATTTTCAAAGCACTTCTATATCCATGATCTTAATTTAAACATACAACAAGCCAATGGTTTAAATTAATCCAAAAGGGTCATTTGTTTTGCCTGTGCAGCATTCATTTACTTTTCTTCTGATAAAAGCACTCTGATTTTGCCTGATAAAAGATCCCTACATTGCTTTTAATCCAAATGATAGAGGTGGCACT
>NW_011898258.1:0-350 GCF_000151845.1 Pteropus vampyrus | reverse complement strand
ATAAAGTCCTGACAAATCCAAAGACTAATATCACTGGAAATTAAGGGTATTCTAAGACCCATCTAAGATTATGTAATTAGTCCTCCCAGGACCAGGATCAGCCCTCAACCAGTGCTTCTTCCAATACTTTTCTCTCATTATGTAAGTTAAGTTGGAGAAGGTCTGGGGGACCATGTTAATTGTCCCTCTACTCCCATCTTCCCCATACCATTATTCTTCCTCAACACAGCATCACAAAATACCAACATCTCTGTGGCAACACTCAGGAAAAGTCAGAAAACAACTTTCAAAATAAATTAGTCAATGGGTTAAAAAAAAAGTGCATTTATTTTATACACTTCAAATAAGTT
>NW_011898257.1:3410-5258 GCF_000151845.1 Pteropus vampyrus | reverse complement strand
ACAGTGGAATATCATTCGGCCTTAAAAAGGAAGAAAATTCTGATGCATGCTACAATGTGGATGAAACTTGAGGACATTATGCTAGGGGAAATAAGCAGAAGACGAAAAGACAAACACGCCCTCTGGGGTCCATCTTCCTCCCCATCTGTCCATCAGGACATCATGAGCCTACCCAGCACCAACATTCCTGGGAACAGTAAAGACGTCATGGTCCTTTTTAACAGGTGGGAAACTAGAGGCCTAGGAAGGACAGTGATCTACTCGAGGCCACATTAGTCTACAGCAGAGTCAGAACTAGAATTCGGATCTCCTGACTCCACATCCCTAGCACTTTTCCACACTCTCCTCCAGAGGGGCTCGTGCCATGGGGATGGACCAGAGTACCAGAAAGTCCAGTTAGAAGATTCAGCTCCCTCTTAAAGCGACTCTCCAATAAAACCTCCGCTTTTGTTGCAACCAGACTTCCCCTCCAAATATCCTACAAGCAGCCCACCTCTAAAAGAGGCCCTCCTCTGTTCAAGCACCTTACATGGCTCCCTATCACCTAATGAACATCTCACCCAGCATTCAAATTCCCAATCTACCTCCCTAAGCTGATCTCCCTGTGTCCCCCCACCTTTGCCTTACATTCTGGTCACCACACAGTAACCAGTGTCCCCATCTTTAAGTTTTTATTGAAGCTGGTTTCTCCTAGAACACCCTTCCCTTTCTCCTCTCTCTAAGGCCATCCAAGTGTCGCCTGCTCCAAGAGGCCTTCCTGCTCCCCAAATTGGACATGGCCTCTCCTTCTTCTAGGCTACCAGAGGTGTCCCGTAGATTGACTCTAGGTACCTCAAGTGCCCATCTGTCTCTCCCAGGAGATGGGGAAGTACCTGGAGGCAGAGTCAAAGTCATATACATCTTTAGTCACCTTGTCATCCTCAGCACCAAGAATTAAGAGTAAGTGACCCTTGGTGCCCTGAGCCCACACCAGTACAAACAAATAAGGATTGTTTGGTGCCCATTTAGGACATAATTCCAAGTCAGAGGTGCTGGTGTCGGGTCCAGTGCCTGGACACAGACACTAACCCTGCCTCCAAGGCTGTTTTTATTTGTTTTCTCCCTGGGCAAAGGCGGGGGACGGGGGGACTTTTGAGCCACAGCTGGTTTTTATTGCATCGTGTCTCAAAAAAAAGCCTGAGCATATTTTTAGAGAGAAGGGGAAAAAAAGAATATTTTCTTTCCTGACCCGAGACGAGGGCTTGCTCCAATTTTCCATCTGCTCTCCCTACTGGGCGGAGACAGCGGAGAAGTTTCTCTGCAGGAGGACCCTTCAGGACAGCGGTTTATGAGCTCATAGATATGGCGGGGCAGCCTGCCGGCCTGAGGCCCGCCTCCCTCCTCGACACACAGGGAAGCCCAAATGCACACTCACTCTGCAGCGCTCCGATTCACGCACACAACCTCAGGTCTGTGATTCAGGGAGAGGGAAGCCATGCACTGGTTAAAGGACAGTGGAGGAGCAAAAGGGACTTGGCGCCCAAAGCGCCTGGAAGGAGGTCACTGCATGGTGGTCCAAACCAGGGGGTCTCTATTTTTGCACCCAAGTCCTGGCTTGTGCAGCATTCCCACTGGGGTCCCTGGATCCATAAGACCTGGGCACTGTCTGGGACCAGAATAAAAATTTGTTTGCTGCATCTTTGAGTGCCTAGCTTTCAGCTGTCTGAAGATACTATTGGGATGAAAGAAATACCAAATCATTTCGAGCATCGCTGAACTCCTAGAGATTTGTTGAAATGCGTTTTCTCAATTGAAAAGTGCAAAATGCACCAGAGTTCTGCTGGTGTGTGTGTGTGTGTGTGTGTGTGT
>NW_011898257.1:0-1630 GCF_000151845.1 Pteropus vampyrus | reverse complement strand
CCACTCTGTGTCTACCCCCAGACCTGTAAATACCATCAGGCACTTCTGTCCCCAGGTCATCTCACCTGAGCCTTCCCTGCCCTAAGCCTCTCTGCTCTGCACCCTAGGCACCAAGCTCTTAGTCTGCACCTGAGCTTTCCAGGCCCCTCTCAGTCTGGCCAGGACTCCCATGCTCTCTCCTGCACCTCTCTTCACCTTGCACCCCTCGAAACAGCTATAGCCAGTCCTGCACTGCCACATACTTTCATTATCTATGGGAAGAGCTTCGTTTGGGGCCTAGCACACAGGATATTGCTCAGCAAGCTGTGAGCCAGAGTCTGCAGAGACACCAAGATCCAGCAGGATCCTTTGCGTAGAATATCATTGACTCACACTTAAAGACCTCCCCTTAATCTTCACCTCCTCCAGGAAGCCTGCCTTGATACCCACCCCCCAGGCCAGTGTAGGTGCCCTCTTCCCAAGTAGGGCTGCCTGGTGTCCCCAGATTCTCCTGCCATTGTTGTCCTATCTGGATGAGGTAACTCCCGTCCCCACCCTCAGGCCTCGCATGTTCTCCCCCCAGTTCCTATGGATTTCAGGGGTTTATATGTGATCATTAACGCCATCAGGCACTTCCCTCTTAACCCCCACGGCTTCCCTCTGCGCCAGTGGCCCATGGGGCTCCATTCTGAAGACACCCCACCCTTACCTTATCCCAAAAGGCTTGCAATGCAGAATCAATATGGATAACAGAGTTTACTGACATTCTGGAGATGGCAGAGAGCAATTTCAGTGATGAGCACAAAACAAGTTCATGTTCAGAGTCGTACAACGCAATTCTTAGGAATTCGTCAACCGCCCTCACCCGGATAATCTCTCACCAGCTGGGGTAGGGAGATCTGACCTCTATGAGTGTTCTGGAAATCTCTCCCTCTCCCCTCTCAGAGCCCTTCCCCCTCCTTGTGTTCTGGTGGGAACTCTGGCTGACTCCTAGGAGACTCAGAATGGCCTCACCTGAGACAGAGTCACTCTCAGCGGACAAGCAAAAGCAGCTGCTGTCAGTTATTTTAAATAGCCATCGTTCTGAACTAAATTGTGCCCCCCAAATTCATATATTAAGGTCCCAACCCCCAGTACCTCAGAATGTGACTGTATTTGGAGATAGGGCCTCTAAAGATTAAGTTAGAGGTCGTATGGATGGGCCCAAATCTCATGAGGCTGGTGACCTTATAAGAAGAGGAAATTTAGACACAAATGTGCACAGACAGAAGACGATATAAAGACATAGGAAGAAGGAGGCCACCCACGAGCCAAGGAAAGAGGACTCAGGAGAAACCACTCTGCCAACACCTTGGTCTTAGACTTCCAGACTCCAGAACTGTGATAAAATGAATTTCTGTTGTTTAAGCCACCCAGTCTGTGGCACTCTGTTATGGCAGCCCAAGAAACCTATACAGATGTTTTTGCGTACCTCTCTCTTTGCGATGTCGTCACCTGGTTATGGGCCTGTCTTCCTTTCAGGCTGTGAATTCCCCAAAGGCACTGGGCAGATCTGACCTGCTCATCCCCGGAGCTTCGGGCCCACCATACCCTGCGAGGTTTGGAGAGCATTGCCTGGGTGAACACCCTTCAGGATGAACAGAATTCGGTT
>NW_011898256.1:0-5700 GCF_000151845.1 Pteropus vampyrus | reverse complement strand
TGAGTTCATCTTCTGCAAATTGGCTACCAGCTCTTTAAGAAGAACCATGTTATATGCATATATTATTTTTATTTCCAAGGGCTAGCAGTTAGGCTAGCATAAAGTATAATAATTACTCTAGAAAAACATTTATTCATTTGTTACTGTATGTTTCATGGTTCAAAGCAGGTTATATGCATTATTTCATTTAATCTTTAAAACAATCATTTTACGTGGGCTCTATCATTACTCCTCCTTTAAGATGAAAAATTGCAACACAAAGTATGCAGAACTACGACAGTGTGTAACTACAAAGTAAATAGCTCCCCCTGGAGCTGGGCAGTGTGTACGACTTGTGCACAATTAGCAAAAGGCCACTCAGTCAATGCTTTTAAAATAAATTTAAATGTTCGATTCAATATTAGTCCTTTAGCAGATATATCTATAATTTTACAGGTCTTGATGCTTTAAACCAAAGAACATGTTAGTGACAAAAAGGGCCATCTGCCTAATGTCCTTCAAAATTTACTGTCTAGATAATCATTTATTCTGACAGAATAGTGTCATTAACATTGCTTTGATGACCACATGGTCTAATTAGAATGACAAAACTAAAGGGGACAATGAGACACACTGAAATCAGGTAAATACAGTCTAGAAAGCCAGAGAATATCATCATCGTTACTCTACTCTTCTACCCTTCTAAGCAAGCTCTAGCTTAAGCTTTCCATTCACAGAAAGAATTGAACAACAAAATGTCTTTCTTCTGTAGACATATGCAATGCTTATTTGACTTATTTAAAATGAGTCAGTGTGAATTAGGGATGGATTTACTAAATAAAATTCAATAATAATCTCATATCCGAGGTCATATTCTAGTTTCACTGCTAATGAACTAATCATTTTAACTTAAATGCAGCAGTTTGTGAACAATTACCAACATTTAGTTTTACTAACCACAGATCACAAAGGGTGACATTAGATGCATCTAAGCAGATTATTAAAGAGATGTGCTTTTTATGAGAGTGTTTATAGCACCTACAGGTCTATAGGATGGGCATCATTTCAAATATTGTTTCAAGGACATAGAAGAATCCCGGACTTAGGGAGACACCTACAGGTACAATAGAAAAATATAAAATGAGAATCTGAGAACCAGAAAAACAATATCATTGTTTAATAAGAAAAATCAAAATGATGTTTCTTTAAAAATGTTTTTGAGCGCTCAGAGCATTTTTCATAAAGACAAACACATATTAGACAATACCTTAAAAACAAATATATATGGATATAGATACAGATTTTTAAAATTTTTTCTCTCACCTTTAGGCTACTTAGAAAATCAGCTTTGTCTAACGGCCTAAAGGATGATCCATAATTCTTTGGAAATGGGTCAGGATTTACCTATTAGTAGAAATAACATTAGTTATCATCACCATCATCATCATCATCATCATCATCATCATCATCATCTTTACTATCTACCAAATAGCAATAAGTATTCTTAGATATTCTTTATAAGTTTTTCCTCATTTAAAATAAAGTATCCCTGGTAAAATGAACAATCCTACATAGATATTTATGCCTTAATATAAATGGCTTTATTAGGTCTCTTTTTAATTTTTTAAAAAGGTTTTTAGTATGAAGTGGATAGGAATTTAAAGATACTAGTGGAGGGTGATGGTGACTAATGGCATAATATTGTTTGTGGATACATAGATCCAGAGGTCTTTAACAACTCCTCTTATTTCTCCTCTTCATTACAAAAATCCCCCTTTCCTGAAATGGAAATCGAAGGAAGGAGAATTCATTGTATTTTCTGTTGGTTACTTTCTCATTCCTATTTCCATTCAGGTTTTGCTCTGAAAGAATTCTTCTTCAAACCTCTTCCTCACTTCCTATAATACTATTATATTTATATAACACTTAAATTTCCATTAGGTTGCACAGAAAGGATTTTGATGTCTTCAGAGTGCCCTAAAGACATCATGCTAGTACACTTCCAAAGCCAGAAAAGCTTCTGCAGCTCCAGTGATAAAAAAAAAAAAAAAAAATCACTAGAAAACAAATACGGTAATTTTACTTTTTCCTACTTTTAACATTATTCCCGTGTATCCAGTCATTAAATCACTGTATGTTAAAAAAATGTCCACAAAAGAACAACCAAAATCGGTAAGGGGACATAGCAGATTCCACACAGCAAATACCTAAAAATTAAGAGCCTATTTTTTTAAGATAAAGCCAGATTCTGTTGATTCAGTCTTCTAAAACATGATATCCTCTCCATTGTTGCCATCTCTGAGCAGCACCTAAGCAGGTTGTGTCGATAACTTAGAATTTCTCTATTACATTTTTCTATGACTCTTAACTCTTATCCACAGTCTCACCCCCGTTAAAAAGCATCTTCCACACAGCTGCTGTGTTAAAACATGAATCTTATCAGATTATTTCTTCAGTTAAAACCTTTATACGATCCCCTATCTTTATCTTCAGGATAAAATCCAAATTTCTTAACTGTACAAGCCTCCATACATGATCTGGCCCATTTACATTCCCAGTTTCATGCCTTACTTCTCATTCTCTTTCAGTAAAAATAATAGTAACGATTAATGTTTATAAAACACGTAGCATGTCAAAACTGTCCTAAGTACTTTCTTATTGTGGTAAAAGTTACATAACATAAAATTTATCTTATAAACCATTTTCAAGCATATATTTCTGTGGCCGTAAGTATAGTCACATTGCTGTGCAACCATCGCCACCATTCATCTCTGGAACTTTTTCATCTTCCCCAGCTGAAATTCTATACCCATTAAACACTAATTCTTCATTCCCTTCTCTCCTCAAGACCTGGCAACCACTTTTCTCTTTCTAAGTTTGACTATTCTGTTACCTCCAAGTGAAATCATATAATGTTTGTTCTTTTTTGACTGGATTATTTTACTTGAATGTCTTCATGTTTCATCTATGGTGTTGGAATGTCTTCCAGGTTCATCTATGGTGTTGCATGTGTCATAATTTCCCTCGAATAGTATTCTACTCTAAGTATATACTTTTTATTTATCCATTCATCTGTCATTGGACCTTGGGTTGCTTCTACCTTTTGGCTATTGTGAATGCTGCTGCTCCGAATATGGGTATACAAATATTTGTTCGAGTCCTGCTTTCAACTGTTCCGAATACATACACTTCTGGGCCATTTGGTAATTGTTTTTTTAAAGAGTCATATCATTTTCCACAGTAGCAGCATTATCTACAGCAGTGTATTCCAGCAATGTATAAGGATGCTGTGATAGATAATTTTATGTGTCAACCTGACTGGCCACAGAGTGTCCAAATTAAATATTATTTCTGGATGTGTCTATTAGGATGTTTCTGGATGAGATTAGCATTTGAATTAGTGGACTTAGTAGATTGTCCTCCCCAATGTGAGTGAGCATCATCCAATCTGTTGAGAGCCTGAATGGAACAAAGACATAGGAAAGAGGAATTCAACCTTTTTTTCTAGCCTAATTGAGCTGGAATATCTCATATTATTTTCTCTGGCCATTAGGCTGAGATTTATACTATGGGCTCCCCTGGTTCTCAGGTCTTCAGACTTGGACTGAATTATATCACTGCCTTTTCCAGATATATATATACCATAGCTCTTCTATACTCCCAGCTTACATCATCATTCTGAAGGAAGCCATATTAACAACCGAAGCACTTTCATTTTACGGAAAAGTCATAAACATCTACTCTCTGGGGTCTTGAGCCAATCCTAGCAATAACAAGGTCACATGTTCGTGCCCAGAAAGAAAGTGAGTCAGACCTGAAGAAGTTTTCTGCCATTTCCCTCCTGTTCCAACCTTTGGTTCTGATTTAATATTCTAACTGAGGTAATTCTAGTAGAGTTTGTCTGAGGACCACAACCACAATATATTTCCCTACATAAATACTCTCGCACTATTTTTTTCCAAGATAGATGTAATTATTTTATTCATATATGGATATGAATAAAATGGATATTGCTCAAATCAATATAATGCTAAATTGAAAATGAGACTAGTCTGATTTTTTAAGGTAAATTTTAATCCTTAAAATAAAAAGTAAATAGATTTATAAGTAATATTTCAAATAAATATCATGATTTTTAAAAAGAATATCTTTGTCTAGAGTTTCTGGTAAAGAAATGAATATGTGTGTTACAGAGAATTTTTAAGGGTAATTTTTTAAGTGAAACTGCACATACACACTTATAATATGACAACATTCTTGTAAGTCAAGTACTTTAATGTAAAGCTTTCAGGAAAGCCTTATCACGTATTGAATTAAACTGAAAATATCTTCTTTGATCATCACTGAAAGAAAATGCGAAAAAAATCTAAAACAAAAACAGGATGTTACATAGATTGCTGCTTCTTTTCCAAACACTTCTCAATATCATCAAGTACTTGAACAGCGGCCTTTGGAATTCGAGTCCCAGGGCCAAATATATTGGAAACACCAACTTCAAGCAGAAATTCATAATCCTGTTGAAAGAATTTGTTTAAATTAATAGAAATGACAATATTTCTAATTTCAAGGAAATGAAACAAGGATAATACATGCTTTTCTTTTTTCTTTGTCCCAAATACTGCAAACTTTCTGAACTGGTACACAATTCTCATTTGGGGCTGAAAAATTCTTCCTTGACTGGGACTGCTACTAATAGCCATTAGCATCATCCTCATACTCCAAGTCATTAAAAGAACAAAACACATTCTGCCCATTTTCCAAATAACCCAGTGTTTTGTTTGTGGTGAAAGCAGTACGGTCTACTGCTTGAGAACTTCTGAGCCCTAAACTATAATTTCCTCTCACTTAAATTTTCACTACTTGTCATTATTTGTGTTAAATTTAGCATCATGTTATAGCTTTGAGTTTACAGGACATTTACTCCAAGGTATTTTGTCTGTAGCTAGTGAATGGTGGTACTCTGAATATGGTTTCATGATGAAATTAAATCTTTTATAATGAAGATTAGCTCATTTTTAAAAAATTCTCTGTTGTTGATGCTGCTGTTTGTCAGTTTATTTTAAATGCAGTCAAAGTTTGCGTGAAAATATTCCCAGGATACAAATACAACTCCAGGCTTTAGGCTGTTCTGACACTGGAATATTTGTAGCTATAATATTGAGTCTAGAACATGCTTTAAAGCTCTGATCCTCAACCACTAGGGTGATTATTTATTCCAGGACATTCTGCTTTGTGCTTACTGTTGCAACACTCATTTTTTCTCATTGGCTTTTTTTTTTTTTTTGAGGTATAACTGATATATAACATTATATTAGTTTTAGGTGTATAACATGATATTATGTTATATATTTATGTTAAATATTTGTTTACACTGCAAAATGATCACCACAGTACGGACAGCTAACATCCATCACCATATAGAGTTATAAAATTGTGTTAGAAACTTTAAAGATTTGTTTTCTTAGTAACTTTCAAATATGCAATATAGTATTAATGGTTATGTCAAATATTACAGCTCTATGACTTACTTATAACTGGAAGTTTATAACTGGAAGTTTATTTCTTTGACTCCCTTCACCCATGCTCCACCTCTGGAAACCACCAAGGTGTTTTTCTACATATAAGTGAAATCATATGGTATTTGTCTTTGTCTTACTTATTTCACTTAGCATAACACCCTCAAAGTCCATCCATATTGTTGTAAATAGCAAGATTTCATTC
>NW_011898255.1:348-2441 GCF_000151845.1 Pteropus vampyrus | reverse complement strand
TGCCATGGGCCAGCCGGAGTCCGGTGCTCTGACCAGGGGCTTCTGGGGACTTCCGTTACAGGTGGCAAATATCTTGCTGAACGGCATGAAGTATGAGAGCGAGCTGACGGGCTCCAGCGAGCCGCCGGGGCAGCCTCTGTCCATGAGGCACCTCTGTGCCACCATCTGCCACATGCCCAAGATGCTGCGCAATCTCTGTGTCAACCACTTCCTGGGTGAGCTCTTGGCAAAGCCTCCCATGTGTCCCTGTCCCAGCCTGAGTAATGCCACATGGCGGGGACAGGGCTTCCTGGCCCCACCGTCAGCCTCCCTGGATGCCCCAGAGCCTTACCCCCCAGGAGGTTCCAGGTGTCCCCAAAGACAGGTCATGTGAGGCAGCCCTGGACAAAACCAGGTGTTCGGACGAGAGGCCAGACACCCGGGTCTCCAGAACCCAAAGCCCTGTTCCCAAAGGCTGTTCGGACAGCTCATAATGAAGTGACAGCGTCACTTTCCCACTGGTGGGACTGGTGTCTGGAACCTCGGCCCCACGCAGAGCTGAGATGTAGACGCACACAGACATCTGCATGTGCCTGCATGTGTCCCACGCTGGCCGGAGGTTTCCAAGGCCTGGCACTCACATTGCCATGGAAGAGCTCGACTTGGCATTTCACACCACGCAGTTTCTCTTCGCCATTGGGTTGTTGGACATCTGGGAACGACTAAGAGTCTGAGATAGTCCAGGGCTCTCCAGCATCGTGGGGCGTAGATCAGAATGGCTTTCTAAGAGGCAATTGGCCAACGGGCAGGTGTCTTAAAAGTGCCCATAACCTTTACTCCAGGGGTCTCTGCTTGGTGTCTTTGCAAGGACACAATCAGAGGTTTTATGGAGAATATACGTGTGAGGTATTTGTCACAGCATGATGTATCATAGCCGAAAAGGGGGACAGGGGACGGCGCACAGGTCCCGCCCTGGGAGGAGGGCCAAGTACGCACGGCACGTCCACGCCGTGAATGGTTCTGCTGCCTCAGAAACGGGCTGTTTCAGAACATGGAATGGAATAGGAAGTTGTGCATCATTTTGGGGTTTCGAGAGAGCCAATACATACCACCCCCTCTCTCCACCAAAGAGGAAGTTGTCACAGAGTTCAGAGGAAGGGCACTGCAGATGAATCGGTGACAAAGCAGATCGGATCTGTATCAACATTCGCACTTCCTAATTTATTTCTCTTAATTAACTGTCACCCACCTCGACTGGTGGCCGGGGCCTCACTGGCGTGCTCCTCTCTAAGAAAGAGGCGGCGGGGGTGGGGGTGGGGGGGAGTCGGTGTTCCTCATGTCAGTAACGCTCAGAGAAAAAACAAGACACACAACCTTCCCTCACTGAAGCCTCTGTTCACGAGGATATGTATTTGCTCTTAGAAAGACTGGTAGGGGGCCTGCGGAGTCGACGGGGTAAGTGGCCTCTGGGTGGGAAGGCTGCAGGCGAGTCCTTCTTCAAGTTCTGACTCTCCGAAGATCACGTGTCACTTTGAGAGTCGGGCAAACTGGCTGCGGGTGACCAGAGGGGCCGCCAGGGTCACGGCACTTTCCTCTCCCAGGCTGGCTCTCGTTTGAGGGGATGCTGCTCTTCTACACGGACTTCATGGGCGAGGTGGTGTTTCAGGGAGACCCCAAAGCCCCGCACACGTCGGAGGAATATCAGAAATACAACAGCGGCGTCACCATGGGCTGCTGGGGGATGTGCATCTACGCCTTCAGCGCCGCCTTCTACTCAGGTACCCGCCCCCGGCAGGGCTGGGACGGGGCGGGAGGCGGTGGGGCGCACGATGCTGGGCAGGACGCGGTGGGGCGCAGGATGCTGAGAGAGGCGCAGGATGCTGGGCAGGACATGGGATGCTGGGTGGGGCACTGGATGCTAGGCAGAACATGGTGGGGTGCAGGATACTGGGTGGGAGGCGGTGGGGTGCGGGATGCTGGGTGGAATGCGGGACATGGGATGTGGGGCGGGCGCCTCCGTGGAGTTCTGGCAGCCTTCAGTCGGGCGGCTGGGGCAAGCGGAGTGAAGGCGGGGTGTCTTTACAACCGCAGGCACTGCCTGCGCTGTCTGTTTT
>NW_011898255.1:0-298 GCF_000151845.1 Pteropus vampyrus | reverse complement strand
GCACGATGCTGGGCAGGACGCGGTGGGGCGCACGATGCTGGGCAGGATGCGGTGGGGCGCAGGATGCTGAGAGAGGCGCAGGATGCTGGGCAGGACATGGGATGCTGGACAGGACATGGGATGCTGGGTGGGGCACCGGATGCTAGGCAGAACATGGTGGGGTGCAGGATACTGGGTGGGAGGCGGTGGGGTGCGGGATGCTGGGTGGGATGCGGGACATGGGATGTGGGGCGGGCGCCTCCATGGAGTTCTGGCAGCCTTCAGTCGGGCGGCTGGGGCAAGCGGAGTGAAGGCGGGG
>NW_011898254.1:0-3588 GCF_000151845.1 Pteropus vampyrus | reverse complement strand
GTGTGGTGATAAACAACAGTCTAGTTTCATTCTTTTGCAGGTGGCGTTCCAGTTTTCCCAGCGCCATTTATTGAAGAGGCTTTCCTTTTTCCACTGTATGTTTTTGGCTTCTTTGTCAAAAATTATTTGCCCATGTAAATATGGGTTTACTTCTGGACTCTCGATTCTGTTCCACTGGTCCATGTGTCTGTTTTGCTGCTAATACCATTTTGATTACTGTCGCTTTGCAGTATAATTTGAAGTTGGGCAGAGTGATGCCCCCAGCCTCGTTCTTTTTTCTCAGGATGGTTTTGGCAGTTTGGGGTCTTTTGTGCTTCCATACAAATCTGATGATTTTTTATTCTATTTCTTTAAAAAATGCCAATGAGATTTTGATGGGAATTGCATTAAATCTGTATAATGCTTTAGGTAATATGGTCATTTAACTATGTTGATTCTTCCAATCCAAGATCACAGAACATCTTTCCATTTCTTTGTATCTTTTTCGATTTCTTTTAATAGGGTCTTATTAAATTTCATTGTTTCATTAAATTTATTCCTAAGTATTTTTTTTTGTTGTTGCAATTGCAAAAGGAATTATTTTTTTCACTTCATTTTCTGACACTTCATTATTAGAGTATAGGAACGCTATGGATTTTTAAACATTGATTTTGTATCCATAAACGTTACTGTATTTGCTTATTGTTTCTAGTAGTGTTCTTGTGGAGTTTTTAGAGTTTTCTATATAGAGAATCATGTCATCTGCAAATAGTGACAGTTTGATTTCTTTGTTTTCTATTTGGATGCCTTTTATATTTTTCTCTTGTCTGATTGCACTTGCTAGGACCTCCAATGTTATATTGAATAACAGTGGTGATAGTGGACAGCCTAGCCTTGTTTCTGATCTTAGAGGGAAGAGTTTTAGTTTTTCACCGTTCACTATAATGTTGGCTGAGAGTTTGTCATATATGGCCTTTATTATGTTAAGGTACTTTTCTTTTATACCAATTTTGTTAAGTGTTTTGATCATAAATGCATGCCATATTTTGTCAAATACTTTCTCTGCATCTATTGATATGATCATATAATTCTTATTTTTTAATTGGTTTATGTGGTGCATCACATTAATCGATTTGCGTATGTTGAACCATCCCTGTGCCTCTGAGATGAAGCCCAGTTAATTGTGGTGTGTAATATTTTTAATATATTGCTGTATTCAGTTCGCTAGTATCTTATTTAGGATTTTCGTATCTGTGTTCATGAGAGATATTGGTCTGTAGTTTTTGTGTGTGTGTTATCCTTACCAGGTTTTGGTATCAGAGTACTACTGGCCTCATAAAATGAGTTGGGAAGTATTGCCTCCTCTTCAATTTTTTGGAAAGGTTTGAGGAGAATATGTATTAAATCTTCTTTGAATGTGTAGTAGAATTCACTGGTGAAGCCATCTGGTCCTGGACTTTTACTTTTTGGTAAGTATTTGATGATTGTTTCAATTTCCATACTGCTAATCAGTCTACTTAGATTTTCCAATTATTCTTGATTCAGTCTAGGAAAGTCATATTTTTCTAAGTACTTGTCCATTTCTTCTGGGTTATTAAATTTGGTGTTGTATACTTTTTCATAGTATTCTTGTATGATCCTTTGTATTTCTGCAGTGTCAGCCATAATTTCTCCTTTTTCATCTCTGATTTTATTTGCGTCCTTTCTCTTTTTTCTTTGGTGAGTCTGTCCACGGGTTTCTCAATTTTATTAACCTTCTCAAAAAACCAGCTTTTTGTTGCATTTATTTCTTTTCAATTTTATTTTTATGTATGTTGAACGTTCATTATTATCTTGTTATAACAATTCTCTTATTATTATTTAAGTTTATAATTCCCTGTTCTTAGTAAGGGTTGCACTCTTCTGCTTCTACTTGCCTGATAGTCATTTTACTCTTCATTATGGTTTTTTTTTTTTTTTGTCATTTTGTTTTAGGCGAACTGACCCCTTTCAGTATTTCCTGTAGTGCAGATCTCATAGTGGAGAATTCCCTCAATTTTTGTATGTTTGGAAAAGTCTTAATTTCTTCTTCATATCTAAAGGAGAGCTTAGCTGGATACATTATTCTAGGCTGGCAGTTCCTTTCACTTAATAGTTTAAACATTTGATTCAACTTCTTCCTGGCTTGTAAGGTCTGTGCTGAGAAGTCCAATGATAACCTAATGGGTTTTCCTTTATAAGTTACCATCTTCTTTTCCCTGGTTGCCCTGAGAATTCTGTCTTTGTCATTGATTTTTGATAACTTTAATACAATGTGTTTTGGTGAAGGCCTTTTTGGGTTGAGATAATTGGGTGTTCTGTTGACTTCTTGAAATCCAAGCTCCAGCTCATGCCTTAGATTTGGGAAATTCTTGTCAACTATTTGTCTGCAAATGCTTTCTAATCCCTGCTCCTTTTCCTCACCTTTGATAATGCCTCTTATTCTTATGTTCCCTCTTCTGATGGTGTCAACTAGTTCTTGAATTTCTCTTTCATTATTTTTCATTCTTTGGTTTCTCTCTTCCTTCTAATTTATTTCTAGCTTTCTGTTTTCGATATCATTGGTCCTTTCCTCCATTTGGTCAACTCTATTTTCCAAGCTTGCTATTTCATTTTTCAACTCTCGCAGTGTATTTATAATCTCCAGAAATTCTATTCTGTTCTTGAGGGTTTCAATTTTCTTGCCAAAGAACTCATTCTGCTCATCTAGTTGTTTTTTCAATTCCTGAAATTGTGATATGACTCATTTCAGATCTCACTGAGTTTTTTCAGAAGTACCATCCTGAATTCTCTGTCATCTAATTGCGTATTTCTATGTCTGTAAGCTTAATTTTTGGAGATTTTTCTCTTTCTTTCTGACCTGCCTTGTCACCTTAGTTCTTCATGGTGTTTAATGAATTATTTCTCCACCTGGGCATTAATGGAAATGTATTCTGCTTTTTTTCCAGAAACAAGATTCATTATATAAAGCCTGGGGCAAAGAAGGTGTTTTTCTATTGGTATCCAGTAGGTGGCATCTAAGCCTCTTGGATCCTTGCTTTATATAAGGCCTTAAAAATGCTTTTTTATTTTCTGATAGATATTTAATCATGCTTGCTACCCTCAGTGTCAGTCCCTGTCAGAGTTAGCAACAGTTTTCGTAGCATTTGCTCAGATTCCCCTGAAGCTCTGTGGTGTTCGGTCTTGGAGGGTATGGGAGGAGGGGCCTTCTGTGTTGGGGAATGGTAGCTGCATCTCATCCTGGGTTTTGCAACCGCGTCAGGTAAAACTCAGCTGTTGTTTCTCTGTGGTCTCATCTCGCTTTTCTGCCTTCTGCCCTGAGGACTGGGTCCTACCTCCAGCTGGTCGCGGGAAGCTCACAGCTTTCCTAGGCAAGGCTCTTCAGGGAACTCGCCGCTTCTTCTCCCCTCACCCTCCTCCTACAGCTAGCTCCGGTGGCTGCAAAAGGCAGCTTCTTTATTTCTCCCAGTCCACCACCCGACACCCAGGGTTCTGACTTACAGTAGCTCTTATGTGCAGATCCCATGCTCAGACATGCTGTTGTGCAGTTTAGGTGTTTTTTATTGAGTTTTAGATGTTTGGCTTATTGTT
>NW_011898253.1:3989-5101 GCF_000151845.1 Pteropus vampyrus | reverse complement strand
GGCACTACGCCCCCAAGTCCTAAACCCCCGGCGAGGGGGCAGCCCCAAGCACAGGGGCCCGTTGGGGACCAGACTCCAGCCCTCGACGCCGGGGGTCCTGGTAAGCCAGGGCCCGTCCCCGCTCCCCAGACGCTGAGTTACCAGCAACATCATCGCAGGAAATGCTAAGTCCCTTGGAAAGGGCTAAGTAAACGGAAATGAGAAAGACACAGCGTTTTCTCCCAGCCGTGTTTCTACCGGCTCTTCATTCTGTTTCGTGGGCAGGATCTGTTGCAGCCGAGCTCCAGACGAGCCATTTCTCACCTCTTCGGGATAAACCCACACACTGCGCTGAGAGGCCAGCAGGGGCCCTGGGAGCCAGCCGACCGCGGCGAGATGGCTCTGGGGCGCCTCTGGATCTCTGGGGCGCCTCTGGCTCAGAGGCGAGCAGGAGGATGGTGGCCTTCCCGCCGGTCTCCTGACTTCCTTCCCCGGACCCCTGGAGCCCGCAGCTCCTGCCAGCCCCAAGCCTTGGCTCAGCTCCCATCCAGGGCACTTCGTCCCCTTCCCCGCGGGCAAGCTCCCTGAGCGGCCAAGCTCCCCTGGATGGAGAACGTGCCCACGAGACGGGACGCAGATCGTCCAAAGCCGCAGAAGCGGTGGCGTGTCTGCGTGGGTCTGGGAGCCGGAGCGGGCGCCCGGGGGTCCGCATGCGCTGCTCTCCTGTGCTGGGGGGCCCACGGGCTGCACGAGACCCCTGTTCTCAGCAGAGACGCTACCTTTAGGGCTGTCACATCACCTAGAGCCCAGTCCAGGCAGCTTCTCCCTCCACGCCTCACTCGGTCTTGCTGGGACCGGGCGGAAACATAACAGTGTGACTCCAGCTGGGGGTCGCAGGGAAATGGGGCCCCAGACTGGAGAGCGTGGGCTCCTCTGAAAGAATCGCCCCACTCAGGGAATAAGCGGGGACCAGGCAACACACCAGACGCCACCTCTCCCCCTGAGTCCCCTGGGATTCAGGCCCTAGCAGCGGGCCACGGGGAAGAGCGGGCTGAGGCCGAGCTGGCGGAGTTCCCACACGCGGGAGCGAGGGCCTCGGCGGGCCGAAGCTTCCGACTTCTGAGCAAATCTGG
>NW_011898253.1:0-874 GCF_000151845.1 Pteropus vampyrus | reverse complement strand
GGCGCCCGGCCTCCCTCGGCCTGTCGTGAGGTTCGCCTCTGGCCGGCCACCTGCGAGCTCGGAGGAAGGGTTGGACGTGGCACATCTCTGAACACTCTCGGCCCAGACCCGCCCAGCCCAGCCTTCGGAACCGAACGAACGAGTGAACGAGTGAATGAATGCATGAAGCACGCCCCGCGGGCGCTGCTCATGGCGCTGGGGGTCTGGGAGGTGAGGGTCCCTGCTCCGTGGCGCTCACATCAGTTCAGGTCACGCCTCCAAACGCGGGGCAGCAGAGGCCACCCGGCGGGGCGGGGTCCGGACAGCGGCCCGGCCTGGGCGCGCTCGGCCGGTCTGAGCTGCCGCATCTTCGAACCAGCGCTGATCGTCCCTGTCGAAGGCGGTTTCTTCCGCGTCCGCACCAGGCGTGGCATCTTCGGACTTCCTGGAGCGGAGGACCTGACACGGGGAAGCGTAGCTAAGGGTCGTGAGGACAGGAGCCGGGGGTGGGGGGCGGGCAGTGCTCTCCTCTCGGAGCCCCTGGGGCGACAATTCAAGCTGGCCCCTAGACACCCATTTCTGAAACGGGCTTTCCCATAGGGTCCTCACGGAGACGAGCGTGGCACTGTATTGCTATGGCCAACAGCTGGGTGTGACACTCCCAGGGGCCGGGGGCTGGGGTTGTACGAATCAGCCTCCTCAGGACCCTGTCCACGTCCATCTCCAGCTCGTTCCCTTGAGCAGCTCCCTGACACGCTCGCTTCTTCCCGACAGCTCGACCTGGCAGCCGGGGTCCCAGCCTCACACGCTGCAGCGTCCCTCGGCTCCAAAATGAAATTTCCTGCTGATTTGCTGGCTGGGGTCACATGATCCCCACGAGCAGCAGCCCCACCCC
>NW_011898252.1:4036-6133 GCF_000151845.1 Pteropus vampyrus | reverse complement strand
CCCCAAAAAATAAAATAAAAAATATCATTTCTTTGCTGAGATGTATAGAGCTGTTTTGCTCCTTCTCTCCCTGCTCTTTCTACTCTCTACTCATCTTTTCTACTTCTTTCCTTTCTCTCTCCTTTCATCTGCTTTCACATTTTTCTTTCTGTCTTCCCTTTGTTGAGTTGTGGAGAATGCAAATTCAACCCATCCCAACTTTGAAACATACAAAAAAGGGAAAAATGCTGAGAGAAAGAAAGAATAGCCAGCAGCTTTCACATTATGTACTTGAAGAATAGTGATTTAACTGTCCAAGTTCAAGTTTACGAGAAATAATCCTCTTACTTTTCCAACACATTGGTCAAGCATCCTTACTCCCTATTTCCATTTTTTGATTCTTTGAATTCTAATTCAGTTTTTTTAAAAAATCTGCACAGGATCTCTACCCTCTCAATGACAACAGTAATGACTTAAGGTAAATACCTTCCTCTCTCCTTTTCTTTGCACATATTTCCATGGATTCCTGACTTCTTTACATAGTTCTAAGGTGTTTGTGTCATTCAGAACTAAAATACATCTGATGGGCAAGGTACAAGTATTAGGTTGGCCTCAGTCAGAAAGCTGCAGGGTTTCTGATGACTGTTTCGGGGAAGGATGATATTGATTATTGATAACATGATTTTTTCACATGTATTAATCTTTGTTCTTTGTGTTCAGAACATAAACAGGTGGTGCTCTATGCCCTTTTTTTCATCTTGCACCTTTGGAGAGTAATTTTGCTGCCATGCTATATCATCTCCTCCTGCTCTTCAAATATTTCTAAGCTAAAAATAATGCGTATGCTTTATAATTTGAGTATGACTTAAGCTGCTTATTCTTTTTAATTTAGCAGAAACCTATTTTGCAAGCTTATTATTTTAAGTGAGCTGGAGCGAAGCACCTTGTAGCTTTTTAGTACTGCCACCTTGATCCCCAAAGAGAAGCCAGAACTAAATGCTTATTAGAATTATGCAAATGAACATACAATAACAGTCTGTATAATTAATTTTTAGAGTTTCAACCTTGGACAAATTTTTAATACACTAAAGTTGCCTATAGGACTGAGGAAAAGAAATACCTAAGCCTAAGAAATAAACACACACTAGATTCCTGGGGATTTGGGGCTAGACAATTTTCTCTGCATTTTAGCTTTCTCAGTTACAAAGTGACAATAATCATATTGACTTGCTTCCTAGGTAATGGTCACAGTCATTGCATAGTGCCTTTCAACTGATAAATTAGTGCCCTGCCAAGGGAAAACAAGTGATGGAATATAACAATGTCACTTTAGCAGTGGCAACACTGAGCAAAAAGCACCAGTTTATTTAGAGAAGAAAGAAATGGTCCTTCCTATTGAATAGAAAACAAAAGTTCCTGCTTCTTTGATTCCTGTTCTTTCATCAGTGATGTCAGTCTTTGGAAATTATAATTGGAAATTTAATCTTGTAAAAGATTCAGAGAATTTAGCTTCCAGTACTAACCTGTTAGTTGAATTGATGCTGCCCTTATCTTTATGGCTGAATTCATTTTATATACTTTCTAAATTATGCCAAATAATTGAAACATACAGAAGATGACAATGTTTGCTCCACTGCCAAGGTTGAGCAGCTGTGTATGTTGTGCTGAAATGTTCAGCTTGCAAAGATCCGGGGCAGAAACTCAAGTAGGAATGCCTCCTTCTCCTTTGTGTGGCAGCTCTGACTCTCCACGTGCATGTGCCTCAGTGCTGTTCATCTTGATTGAGAAATCACCGAGGGCTCCAAATATGTTTCTAGTAGCCCTTGCTAGAAATTCATAATCTCTTCTTTCTCAATGTATATTACTTCTAGAAGAGATACTAACCACTGAAATGAGCAAAGACAACAAAGGAAGGAAAGGGTAGAGGGATAACCAAAGGTGATGTCAGTCATCAACTGCTCCGATGTGGGTGTAAAAGCTCTGTTTGCAGGATTCACGTTCATCTCGTTTCACACACCCTCCCCAAGACATCTGGATAAACCTTAGGAAGGGCATCTGGAGTATGCATAATGTCTTCTTCCACCTCAAAATATGTTCACTATTATAATATAGGAAACT
>NW_011898252.1:0-1636 GCF_000151845.1 Pteropus vampyrus | reverse complement strand
AATCAAAAGACTTAGGGTTGCTGAATTAATAAGAAAACAAGACCCATACATATCCTGTCTACAAGACACCCACTTCAGATCAAATGACACACACAAACTGAAAGTAAAGGGATGGAAAAAGATATTTTATGCAAATGGAAATTTAAAAAGAAGCAGGGGTAACGATACTTGGACAAAAATTGACTTTATAACAAAGGCTATAATAAGAGCAGAAAAGGACATTACATAATGATAAATGTATCGATACAACAAGAGGACATAACCCTATGTATGCTCACCCAATATAGAAACACCTAAATATATAAAGCAGTTATTGACCAACATAAAGGAGAGATTGACAGAAATATCCTCATAATAGGAGATTTTAACACAACATTGACACCAATGGATAGATCTTCCAGACAGAAAATCAACAAGGAAACAGCTACCTTAAAAGACACATTAGACCAGATGGATTTAATTGATATTTTTAGATCATTTCACCCCAAAGCAGCAGAATATACATTCTTCTCAAGTGAACATGGAACATTTTCCAGGATTAACCACATGTTAGGATACTAAACAAGTCTCAATACATTTAAGAAGATTGAGATCATATCAAGTGTTTTCTCTGACCACAATGGTATAAAACTAGAAATCAACTACAAGAAAAAAATAACTAGAAAATGCATAAAAACCTGGAGGCTAAGCAATATGCTACCAAATAATGAATGGATTAACAATGAAATCAAAGAAGAAATCAAAAGATACCTAGAGACAAATGAAAATGAAAACACAATGACTCAAAATTTATGAGACATAGCAAAAGCAGTCCTAAGAGAGAAATACATAGCAATATAGGCCTACCTCAAGAAACAAGAAAAAGCTCAAATAAACAATCAAAACTTGCACTTAAAAGAACTAGGAAAAGCATAGCAAACAAAACCCAAAGTGAGTAGAAGGAAGGAAATAATAAAGGGCAGAGCAGAAATACGTGAAATAGAGTCTGGGAAAACAATACAAAAGATCAATGAAACCAAGAGCAGGTTCTTTGAAAGGATAAACAAAATTGATAGACCCTTAACCAAACTCATCAAGAAAAAAAGAGAGAGGACTCAAATAAATCAGAAATGAAACAGGAGAAGTAACTGTGGGACTGCACAGAAATACAAAGGATCATAAGAAAATACTACAAGCAAATATATGCCAACAAATTGGACAATCTGGAAGAAATAGACACATTCATAGAAACATACAATCTCCCAAGACTGAGTCAAGAAGAAACAGAAAATCTGAACCAACCAATTACCACCAACAAAATCAAATCGATAATCAAAAAACTTCCAACAAACAAGTCCTGGACTGGATGGCTTAGCTGAATTTTACCAAACATTCAAAGAATTAACACCTGTTCTTCTCAAACGATTCCAAAAAGTTCAAGAGGAAGGAAGGCTTCCTAACTCTTTTTATAAGGCCACAATTACCTCGATTCCAAAACTAGATAAAGACATTACAATAAAAGAAAACTATAGGCCAATATCCCTGATGAACATTGATGCAAAAATCCTCAACAGAATACTAGCAAACCATATTCATCAATACATTAAAAATATCATACACCAAGACCAAGTTGGATTTATTCCTAGGATACAAGGTT
>NW_011898251.1:401-1659 GCF_000151845.1 Pteropus vampyrus | reverse complement strand
ATATTTTAATTTTTTTTAAATAAAAGAAAGCAAAATATAACCATTTGATTATGTTTTAAATATTTTTATATATAAGAAAATGTAAAGATACTCCTCGATGTTTATACTCAATTTCATAGATTGCTTTGTTTCTATTAGGAATTTTCAAGGAAGAGAAAATTTTATCTTTATTTATATGCTTTATTTTTTTTTAATGAAAACTTTTTAAGCTATATTTTTCAGCATGTTAAGAAAACACCTCTTAGAATTTGGGATTAGCTAAGAAAAGCAATTCTACCCTTTAAGATTTACATTAATACTACTAGAGCTGGAGTTAATGATAACCAAATATATCTGCATGTTTTGCTATTTCAACTTATACTTGCAATTGCATAGTAATTTAGTCATGCTCTATTAGCCATGTGATTACAATGAAGCCACTGTAAGCATTAAATGTCATTAAATTAAGCAATCAGATGAAGCAATTACAAAACAAAGACATACTAAAGTTGAATTTTAAAATATTAAATAGAGCATTTAGATTGTTTCATAAAATTACTAGATCATGTAGTATTTGAGGCAAAAAAAGAAAAAATATTTAATATAGATATGTAATCTTTTATGTTTATAATTCTTTATGTTATTACTTTGTTAGGAAAATTTCTTGATTGCAAGTATTGATGAGGGTACAATATTAGAGACTATACTAACCAGATCATCAGTGTTTATAATATTAGTGTTATCAAAATATTTAAGGGCTTTTTAAATGGAAGAGATAAAAAGAAAAGTAGAATATATATTTATGCATGATATACATATATATATGTAATTATATATGCGTGTACCATTTGGGCAGTAAATTTCAGACTTTAGATTCATTTTTATAGTGTATAATTCAGAAGATCAATACTCATGTGATACAAAAAGGAGTTTTTGCAAACTAAGTTATTTAAAATGTTAAACTCATATCAGTGTTTATACATTTATTTTACTATGGCCAAGATTAAAAAGAAAAAAAAAAAAAGCCCAGTGCAGTTTATCTACTGATGGATAAAACTTAAAACCCTGGACACAATACAGAAATAATTACCTGAAGACTCTAAAAAATAAATCAAAATCTAGCAGATTACCAAGGGGAGTCAAAATTGGAGAACTTACCAATGTGAGTTAGGGTTAGACATAAATATCACCACTCTCTCCCTCTTTCTCCCTTCCTTTCTCTTTCTCCCCACTTCTGACAGTCATCTGTTTTATACTAGGCTATTGGTATTGGTGGGTA
>NW_011898251.1:0-351 GCF_000151845.1 Pteropus vampyrus | reverse complement strand
GTTTTTGCAAACTAAGTTATTTAAAATGTTAAACTCATATCAGTGTTTATACATTTATTTTACTATGGCCAAGATTAAAAAGAAAAAAAAAAAAAAGCCCAGTGCAGTTTATCTACTGATGGATAAAACTTAAAACCCTGGACACAATACAGAAATAATTACCTAAAGACTCTAAAAAATAAATCAAAATCTAGCAGATTACAAAGGGGAGTCAAAATTGGAGAACTTACCAATGTGAGTTAGGGTTAGACATAAGTATCACCACTCTCTCCCTCTTTCTCCCTTCCTTTCTCTTTCTCCCCACTTCTGACAGTCATCTGTTTTATACTAGGCTATTGGTATTGGTGGGTA
>NW_011898250.1:3021-3455 GCF_000151845.1 Pteropus vampyrus | reverse complement strand
AGACATACTGCATTTTCTTCAGAAACCTCTACTTTGAGTTCTTCTGGTCAAGTTAACTCTAGGAAATGCGTCAGGTCTTAAGCGGTGACCTTCGACGCACTGAGCCAGCCAGGTGACATTTGCTTTTGTTTTGTAGCACAAGAAAATGAAATGCCTGAGTGAGTGTGCCCCAACAGCAAGGACATATAATGAAATGCTCCGAGGCCAGGCCGCTGCGGACGGCTGCCCAGAGCTCCGTATCTGGGTCGGTGTCCCGAGACGCTCTCGGCTTTGGCTCAAGGTCACGACGTGGCAGCTGTGGCTTCAGATGTCACACCTTCAAACAATGTGTCTTTGGCTGGAGAGGAGGCCAGGAGTTCCTGAATGTTCTTCTCCTTCGTCTCGTGAGAAAATCTTTCCTTACCTACCACCCACGGGGTCACTGGCCAGGATGG
>NW_011898250.1:0-1379 GCF_000151845.1 Pteropus vampyrus | reverse complement strand
ATGCGCGTTATGACAGCTTACCGTTATCCCGCGAGAACTGTGTGACCTCAAGCAAATTCAGACGATGTCATTTAGTGCTCAGTGCACCAGACGCTCAATTCCGGGGGCACGAGGTCTCACGAAATAGTCCTTCTGTGACCGTAGACACCGTTTGTGATACGGTCACGACACGGCACCGATGCCATCGTCTACGGTCCTCGCTCCCGATCCTTGAAAAACTGCATCTTCTCAAACACAGCCTGGCAGGTTCCCTCTGATTATCCCCACATGGCTTCTCTTCGTGTGCCGGGCCACCCACGCTCCCCCAGCCAGCAGACAGCGGGGCGGACGCTCGGGCCCAGGTCAGCCCACCCCGTTCCACCACAGTGCCGGCGGGACCGATTCTCCCCACGGCGCTCCCGTCCCCGGGCCCCTCACTACCTTCCCCCGCGATCTCGCTCTCCTAAACGTGTGAAAGGTTTGAGAATGGCCAGAGCAGCAGTCTGGGTTCCCCAGAGACACAGAGCCGACAGGATGCGTGCATCTATGCATACGTTTCTATATATACAGTTCCATTTATTTTAAGGAATCAGCTCATGAGATTGTGGAGACCAGGAGCGAGAGGCGGGTGGGCTAGAGGCCAGGGAGGAGCGGCAGCTGGAGCCGGAAGGCCGCTGGCTGCACGGTCCCCTCTCACTCGGGGGTGTCAGTCTCTGTGCTAGGCAAGCCTTCAACTGATTAGGCGAGGCCCACCACTTTGGCGAGACAATCGACTTTACTCGAAGTCGGTCGATTTTAAATGTTAACCTCCCGGGAACGTTCAGAATAACATCGGGCCACACAGTGGCACGGTGGCCCCGGCCGAGTGGACACAGGAGACTCACGGCCACGGGGAGCTGGACTAGGCCCGCGGGGGAGCTCTCACAGAGGGGTCTGGAACATGAGGGGGTTCGCACGTGCTAATGCCAGCACCCAAGTCGCCTTCCACTGATTCGTTTACTTCCGGGGCCTCCGATTTTCGGGCTGCGCTGACCCGTCACGGGGAGACACAGAACTGCCTTGGGAGTTAGGGAGAGACGCAGAGTTGGACCCCACAGGAACCCCACCCCTACCAGGTGCGAAGCGAGCCTCCCTGCCCCTCCCCCACCGCCTGCTTCCGTGCGATTTTCCTTAGAATCGGGAAGGTGGCGTTAAAAGGGGCGGGGGCGGCGCTGGTCCCATCCCAGGGGGTGGGACAGGGAGTGAGGGGAGCAGGGCCGGGTCCTGTTCCTGCCGCTGCTGCCGGAGGCTCAGCGAGAAGGGCAGGAATGGGGTGAACCCCCGTGCCCCCCAGGTCCCAGCATGGCTGCACGGGGGCGCCGTGCGCTGCGAGGCGGTGCTACCTGCGCAGGTGCAGGCGC
>NW_011898249.1:4817-7135 GCF_000151845.1 Pteropus vampyrus | reverse complement strand
TCCTATCTTACCCTCTTTAAATTTTTAAAAATTTTTCATTGTATTTTCCCCTTTATAAGCTCATAGTTATTTTTCCCCTAATTTTGTAGTCACATAAGGGACTGCAATATGCATCCCTGATTTCTTACAAATATAAATTAATACTTTTTTCAGTTACATAGTGATAAACCCTTTAACTTCATTTATTCCATCCAAATTTTTGTATTTCATCATTGATTTCCTCTATTCAATTTAAATGTTACCATTATTTTTAGTTTTGTACATTAGGTACTAATTTATGCACACATTGGCTTTTGTTTCTTTACATTTCCTGCTTTTTCCCCCTACACCTCCCATTCCCTCATTCATTTTCCTTCTTCTGATTGAAGAATTTTAGTTCTAATTTAACTGCATCTACTGGCAAAAAAAATCTCTTAATTTCTGTTTATTAGAAAATGTGTTTATTCCACCCTCGAAGGTCATTTTTGAATTCTGTGTTGTCATTTATATTCTTTGGACACTTCAAAGATGACGATAAATTGTTTTCTGGCTTTCATTGCTTCTGCTGAGAAATCAGCTCTGTTTTATTCCTTTTTAAATGGTAACTTAAGAGAATAGTTTAAAATTTGTTAAATCTGTTTACATTTTTGTTATTTGTTTCTGACCTTAGTCATCATGGTCAGAGAATGTGATCTTTCACGCATCTGGTTTTTGTAACTTATACAAGTTTTCTTTGACAATATATAAGTAAATGTTTCCTTATACTAGAAAAGGAGTCTTAGTCTTGATACATATAAATATTGAAATATATCTATTCAATTGATTCTAATTTATAATGTGTCTACTGTAAAGAATTTTCTGTTCCAATTTTCTATCCTAATAACATTTGAGGAAATATGTTAAAAATCTCCAAATTATTTCATTTTCTAGAAATTTCTATGAGTATTTCTAATAGCTTTTTTCTTAAAAATTTTAGATACTCTTCTCATAGTTCATGTCAGCTTTATGTTCACTGAGAATTGCACTGCAGTGTAGTTTTTTTTTTCTTTTTCAGGAGTTACACTTCCTAATCTATTTTTATGTCCTTCATATTATTTTTAACCTTTCTATTTTATTACAGTTATATGATTATTAACTTCTCAGTCACACAGATTGGGTTTCAAATACCACCTCTGCCATTTATTAGCCATGTATCATTGAATGCCTCAAACAACAGTTTTCTAATCTGACAAATGGAGTGTTGTAAGAAATAATGAGAAGATATGAAAATCTCTTAGCACGATACCTGTCATATAGAAAGCACTCAGTAAAATTCAGTCACTGATATTGTTAATTGCCCGAGTGATACTAATAGTAAATAAGAAAAACTGAAAAGCCATCATTGAATATGCTATGCAAAATAAACATAAGAAAAGGAGGAAGAATTTGAGATATAAAAAATTACTGAGAATATCAAAAAATATTAATAAACACACGAGCTAATGCTTAAAAAACAAAATAGATGTCTCTGTCACATCCAATGGAGAAAAATTAAAAACCAAATAATAATAGGTAGAGACTGACATAATTATGGGGACCTTTTGTCCAACACTATATTAATAAACTTGAAAAATGTGATACTATACATAATTTTCTGGAAAAATACAAAAGTAAAATTATGCTAGAGAAAATATGTATACTGAGAAATTTCATTCATTTTTAATTTTTATTGTGGCAAAAACACTTAAGGAGAGTTCTACTCTCTACAAGAATTTTAAGTGTACGATTTGATGTTAACTGCAAGCAAAATGCCACAGAGCAGAATTCTAGAACGTGCATTACTGAAGCACTAACTCACTAATGATTCCCTATTCTCTCTGCTCCCTTCCCTTAGTAACCGCTGTTCTATCATTTTTTAAATTATTTTAGATACCTCATATAAATGGAATCATACAGCATTTGTCCTGCAACTGGTTTATTTCAATTAACCAATGTCCTCAAGATTCATTCATATTGTTATATATTGCGGGATTTCCTTTTTTTTAGGATGACTATCTTATTGCATGTAATACATTTTCTTCATTCATCCATCAGTGGACATTTAGGTTGTTTCTACATCCTGGCTACTGTGAATAATTTGCATAGAACACGGGAATGCTAATGCTCTTCAAGATCCGGATTTTAATTATTTTGGATAAATCCCCAGAAGTGGGATTGCTGAATCATATGGTGGTTCCATGGTTAATCTTTTGTAAAACTATCATGCTGTCTTCCATAGCAGCCACACCATTTCGTATCCCTACCAACAATGCACAAAGGTTTCATTTTCTCTACATCATCAACGTCTGTTGTCTTGTTTT
>NW_011898249.1:0-1347 GCF_000151845.1 Pteropus vampyrus | reverse complement strand
TTAGGTTTCTTGTTTTTTGAGATAGACCTGTAATGATATGAACTTTCCTCTTATTACTGCTTTTCCATGTCTCAAAAGTTTTGATATGTTGTACTATCATTATCATTTGTTTCTATGTATCTCTTCATCTTTTTATTTCTCAGAATTTTTTTAACGGAGTGTTCTATATATAAGAGCATATTGTCTACAAATGGATAATTTTACCTCTTCCTTTTCAATTTGGATGCCTTTTTTTTTTTCTTGCCTAATTGTTTTGGCTAGAACTCCCAATACTATGTTGAACAGAAGTAGTGAGAGTGGATATTCTTGTCTTATTACTGAGCTTAGAGGAAAAGCTTTCGACCTTTCATGGTTGAACATGATGGTTGCTGCGGTCTTGCCATATATGGCCTTTATTATGTTCAGATAGTTTCCATCTCTTCCTAGTTCATTGAGAGTTTTTTTTTTTTTATCATGAAAGAGGTTAAATTTTGTCAAATGCTTTTCTGCATCTATTGAGACAATCACATGAATTTCTATTTTGTTAATGTGATTTATCACACAGATTGATATTTCATATATGTTGAACCATCCTTAAATCATAGGGATAAATCCAATTAGTCATTGTGTATGATCCTTTTTATGTGCTTTTGGGTTCAATTTACTAATATTTTATTGGGAATTTTGTATCTGTATTAGGGATAGTGGCCTAGAGTCATCTCTTTTTGTTAAATGTCTGGTAGAATTCACCAGAGAAGCCATCTGGGCCTGAGCTTTTCTTTGTTGACAGGTTTTTGACTAGAGATTCACTCTCCCTACTAGTTATTGATTATCTGTTCAGACTTTCTATTCCTTTACATTTCATTCCTGGTAATCTTTCATGTAGTTTGAAAAACTGTACTTTTCTGAATTCCCAGTGGAATTGTTGGGTCCAGTGGAATGTCAACATACGTTGTCCTGGCAGGTATGTATAAACTGCCCTCCTAGGACTAGTATTCCCACTGGTCCTTTATAGACTCTTGCCAGCGTAGGATTATTATAATTTAAAAAAATCAAATCGAGAGTGGAAAATGATAGCTATGCTTGTTTTATTTAAGGGGAAATGAAATCAACTATATTTCTGTGTTTTTGTTTTTGTTTTTGTTTTTGTTGGGTTTTCTTTTTGACCAGTAAAGTCAGGCTAGTCTTTTTGAATAACAACTGCTTGGTAGTACCCAAACCACTCCATTAGGTCAGCAGCAAATTTCTCTTTGGTTTTAAACATTAAGGAAGTCCAGATTGTGTCTTTGGAGCATTGATACAGTATTTAGTCCACTCTTATTTAGCATGTGTTTTTTATACTGGCTTTTAGGTTGGCAATAAGGGTAA
>NW_011898248.1:2202-7788 GCF_000151845.1 Pteropus vampyrus | reverse complement strand
GGGTTCCGTGCCCAGAGCCTTTAGAGCAGCAGCGTGAGGGCGAAGGGGCTGGTGGCCAGCAGCACGCTTCCTGCTAAACGCGCTGATGGACGGCACCGTCACACAGAGGTCTGCGTTCAGATTTCCACATCTCCCTTCACACACACACACATGCACACATGTGTGCACATGCACTCACACGCATGCGCACACGCACACACGCATGCATGCACACACCTGCACACACATGTGTGCTCGTGCACATGCACGCACACACACACATGCACACATGTGCACATGCATGCACACGCGAACACATGCACATGCATGCACACACATGCCCCACACACACGCACACATGCACACACACACACCTATGCACACACGCACACACACGCAATGAAATACTATCTCCCCAAATCCCACTCCTTAAAGACGCACGTTAAGCGTGGCGGTGTGCCCTCCACACTCCGGGCACGTAATTCTGTGAGTGTCTGCGCACGAGAGTGCAACTGTTTCCACACATCTTTTCTGACCCTAGATGTTATCAATCTTTTGATAGTTAAAAATATTTCATTTTGATTTCCACGTGGAAAATTTTCCGAATGCCCGTGCGCACACGCGTCGGTCAGAACAGTATCTGTTCCCCTTGGGTCCATTTTGCTATTTCTTCTTTCCCTTGTGCTGTCAAGAGACTTTTGAGTCCGAGGGGTTCTTATTCGGCCTTCAAAAGATGTCCCCACTTTCCGTGTGTCACGTCGATGGAGATTTCAAAAAGCTCACAGCGACTCGCGGCCCAGAGGCCGCCTGGACACACGCGCGTCGGTGGCTGCGTCCAGCCCAGGGAGCCGCCTCCTGCCAGGCAGACGTAAGCGTCGGAATAGACAGGGTCATCTCAGGGTTTGGTAAACGGTCACGGAACTTCGTCCCTTGTGACCTCCTCGGATCTGCGTTTTCCAGCTGTGGCAGGAAGGTATTGATGGGCCCATCTCACTTTCTCGCCGCAGGTGTGACTCCAACCTTGCCGCCTCACGTCCCCACGCACGCAGACTCGCAGACACCCGCTGCCGGACTTGACCCTCAGGCTCCCGGCGGCCAGGCTCCCCTTCCCTCACTCACCCCCGCACCGCGCGGGAAGGAGACACCAGGTTTGCAAACGCTTTAGGCTTCCGCGAGCTCAGAGGCGCGGGACGGCTGTCCGTGCTCGGGACTGGCGAGGGGCATCCGACCGCCTGTTCGTGCGATGGATTCGAAATGTCCTGCGCCCGGGGTCCCCTTAGTCTGTGCAGCCACGTAGCAGAGGTCCTTGTGACAGGGGACACGGGCTAAAAAAAAAAAAAAAAAATATAGGAATTAGGAGAAAACAGAAAAACTCCGTTCAGGAGGAAACAGTTCTTCGAGGTCCTCTGTGCGTTTCTTTTGATCAAGGCGAGTATCACAGTGCAGTGAAAACACCATTTTGCTAGGAATGAAGAATAGTGTACATGGTCCTTCACTTAAACGCCTCCTTCCTATAAACCCAGCAGTGAACAATAACTGACCCCTATCATCACGGAGAAATTACGGCCACAACTAATTTGCTTTTTGAAAGAATGAGAAAAAGGAAATGAAGGCTCGTGCCCCCCGTACAGACACCGAGGCGTCCCCAGCCTCTCTGCATTTATAAAAACGGCAAAGGGTCCCGCCCCGGTCTTTCCAAAACCAGTGTCTAAATCACTTCTTGGTGCCCATTTTTTTTTCTTTCCAATCCCAAAATACAGGCACGTTTGCCAGGTTACAAAGCCCCACAGCCACGTAGGTAAATTTAGCGACCTGAGCGCCCGTAAGCGGAAGGCTTGAGCGGCAGGCCGTGGACCCCCACGAGGTGGCTGCGCGTTGAGTCCGAATCCAGCAGGGGCGTCAAGCACGTCCAGTAGGATCGTTATGATTTCTAAGTAGTAAAATTGTTACCTTGGCATAAAAAAGTTATCCCGGGCAATCCACACACTCCAGTCAGCTGGGCACAGAGCTGTCCTCACAGCCCGCCTCATCCCGCCCGTTCTGGTTGCCATGGAAACCGCAGCCTAAAAGATTTGGAGCTTCTGGCACATGGGCAGATTCAGAAACCGTGGCTGGGACAGCACTGCGAAATCCCTAGAGAGCGCTGGTCCGTGGGGGCTGGCTGTCGCTTTGTCCTAAGCGAGGGAGTCTCTGCCTCGCAGTAGCTAATTCCATTCACTAAAAACCCGTTAGGATGAATTCGCCTCACTAAACTGGTAAATGCCCCACTAAGCCACCTCAGAGATGAGTTACACAAGGGACATTTTCAAATGAAGCAGGAAGGTAGGGAATTTGGGGAGGGGGCGGGGGGCCCTCGGAGCAGCATCGGGGGAGGGTCTCCTGTGGGAAGGGAGCAGAAGGGGATGAGGAGGAAGAAGGCTGACGAGCCTTCGCAGAGGCCAGTTCTGTGTCTGCACGTTTTGTAAAGGACGCAGAGCCTCCTATGCTTTGCCTTGTCCCGCGGCGCCCCTGCCCTGGGACTCAGAGCTGAAGAGGCGGTGCACGTTGTTCCTTTTCTTCCGGTTTAGTAAATGTGGGGCGTTAGTGTCTTTTGAAGACAGAGCTGAGAACCCAGACTCCAAATTTCGGAAGGTGCCTTTTCAGTTCTGATGGGGGGGGGGGGCGTGTGACCTTGAGGATGTGACCGGAGGGTTCTTGCCTGCGGACATCAAGGTCGTTTTCAGAACAGGCACGCCCTGTGTCCCCTGCCAAAACCCCAAGGACCTGACTGCAAACAAAGTCAAGTTTTCCCTGAACTGATGACCGTGACGTCACGTGACGGCGATCATGAACTTAACCAAACATGTGCACGGTGCGGGCCGACTCGTAGACTTGTCACGTTTGCCCTGACGGCCAGCCCCGTGCTCGCTGTCCCAATTTGCACACACTGGTTACTCGAGCTGGAATTCTGGGTGTGAGGCCCGGGAAGTAGGGGAGGCCAGTGCTTCGCAGCTTGGCAATGACCAGTCTTAACCAAGCCCGGTGCGTGGACTCTGCGGCCACCACACTGCACTCTACGCCGATCGGCTCACGTGCGGGGGGGACGTGAGGGAGGGACATGGATCCTCTGTGGCTCTAAACCTCCCTGAGCTTCCTGGCCGGAGGAGTCCACGCAGCGAAAGGAGACTTGTCACCTCCCTCTGGGACCCCGAGCTCAGCAGCCGCACGGCAGGAACCCGCCCAGCTCTGTTTTAAGGCACTTAGAAGCAGCCACCTGCACCGGGGACCCGTCCCCAGAGAGCTGCGCCCAAGGGAGGCACTCAGCACGTGGCAGGTTTCGCTTCCTCCGGTGACATTCAGATCTCCACTGCCATCCTGGGGGGCGGGGTCTCGGCACCAGCAAGCAGGACCCCACCCTGTCACTTGGGTGCCTTTTTGACACCGCAGGCTGCCCGAGCTGTCTCCCGAGGTCCCCGGTTCTTTTCAGAGTTGGGCTCCGACGACAAGGCTGCCTAGGTTTCTCCTCGTCACCCTTCGGCCCGCCTCTCCCTCAAGCCCGGCTGTCGTGCGCAGTTTTGCAGAAAGCAGAGGGACTCGGTTGTCTGTTGCTCGGCTGAGCCTCAATAACCCTGTTTTCGGTGGCTGTCTGGCCACTGGGCCGTGTGGCAGGGCCGAGCGACCGTGCCGACGGCCTTTCTGATTGCAGGCGCTCCAGCGGAGACGGTCCCGTCCGGCACCCCTGCAGACGCCGCGGGCACGCCGGCGGCCACCCCCAGCCCCGCACGCAGCAGCGCCCCCGCCTCACCCGCACGCACCTCCTCCGCCGCCGCCACGAACCTCTCCTCAGGTTGGACTGCGGGGTCCTAAGCGTCCTCGCGCGTGAGACCGAAACGCGAGGCTTGACCTCGGCTCTCTCGTTGCGCCCCGAGTACTGTCCACAGGTCCCCCTTGCCCTAAATCCTTGCAGACCGATGCGAAATCAGGCAGAAGAAACGGCCCAGGAAGCGCGTCCTGGGCATATTTTGTTTTCTTGGCCACATCATCCGAGTTCATTTCACGCGGCCTCAGAGCCCAATCCGGCCTCTCCGGCCTTGCCGCTGGCCCCGGCGCAAGTGACCAGCGCTTCCCGTGTGTCACTTTTCCCTGCTGTAAACACAGAGGGGACACCGCTCCTCGTAAGATCGCTGTGAGCAGCGGACATGGGACAAGCCCGGTACCAACAGGTGACTGGCTTCCTTCTTGGGGGTTAAAATAAGGAGAGTCGCACCTGAGAGTAGGTTGAGGAGGATGACAGCCCAGGTAAGTGTCACGCCAAGGAGTGACTGCTTTGCTTTCCGCCGATGCGACGTTCAGTTCAAAGCCCCTGAACTATTAGTTGTCGTAAAGGGCCCTTTGCAGACACAGCTTCGATTCATGTTCTTATTTCGAAAACAAACGAGTGTCACTCTGAAGGAAGAACCCCTCTAGCGAAGACTGGGTTAGAAAATTCTCGTGGGTAAAATGTTTCTCCCCTCGCCCTTCGGTTTGGCAAACTCGTTAACTTTTATTCTTCTGTCCATTTCCTTGCAGATTTGAGCCTCACGACCGCTTCGCCACCCACTCAGAGCCTTGCAACAAACACTGACCGCAACATCACTGCCACAACAATAGGTGACAACCTCACCCTCAGTCACGCAGTCACGCTGCCACCAGGTGCTGGGATGGGCTCGCGAACGGTCCTTTCTCTGAAAAGTTCAACCGAGGGTCCTAACCGTGAGGGCTGGGCAGGGCAGTTGGTCAGACACACGGACTCTCTGTGCAGTGCAACGGCTGATGGCGTCGGGGCGTGACGTGGCCGTGACAACAGGGTCCCATCCCCGTAGCAGCCGCCGTCCGCCCCCACCCTCTTCCCGCCGAGAGGCCGGGCGAGCAGAGGGCGCTTGGCTTCTGCAGAGCACGGTCCCGCCCGGATGCTCAGCTGGATCCTGTGCTCACGCGGACACGGCGCGGTGTGTCGAGGGAGGTGTCCGTCCCTCTGGATCGAAGAGCTTACAAAAGCCCGAGGACGGGGCGTGCCGCACCCCTTGCCTCGTTTCTGACTTAAAAAAAAAAACAAAGGTGTAAACCGAGCTCCCTAGGGGTTAGAATGATACAAATCTATTGTGAGATGAATCAGGGGGATGAGGGCATCGAAAATGTCTTTGGCCGCGTGCACGGTCAGCCGTGTCGCCAGACGCAGTCCGATGTGTATCCCAAACGTCCTAACGTGATGACGATCACGATCGTGTTTGGGGGTAAATTAACAAAAAGGCTTTATAGACCAGCTCCTTGGTTTATGACATTTGAAGTTTTGAGATCCCAACTTTGTACGAGGCACTGCGAACCCCACGGCATCCGTTAAGCCTGACTCGACGGATCTCAGTTTGTAAAGCTGAGAGATTATAAAGCGCCCTTCCCCAGAAACGCCTGGGCAGAGAGAGCGCAAAATAACGTTTTAATAATTTGCTTTCTTTTCTTTCTCTCTTTCAGCTTCTCCTGCACCTGCACCTAAGCCGACGTGTGGTAAGTGCGCGCCCCAGAAGCCCCACACAGATATAACTTTAATTCTCCCGTTTTTATGCCAAGCTTCCAGGAGTCCCCAACAGGCTG
>NW_011898248.1:0-1037 GCF_000151845.1 Pteropus vampyrus | reverse complement strand
CGTGTGTTTCTCCCCTGCTCGTGTCCCTGGGGGGTATTTCATTAGTGATCTGACGTTTCTGAAAACACACGTTGAGGCGTTTGCACTGAACGTAGCTTTTTCGTTCTGAAAAATAGAGGAGAATCCTCGCTGTCTTATTTCCTTTCAGATGACGCGTATAGAGATGTCTCTGTGGCTTACCAGTTGGAGACTGGGAAAAAAACATTCAGTGCTGAAGTGAAATGTCAGCCTACGCCGTGTCCAGAGAAAAAGCTCTCAAACCTGTCAGCATGCGACACCATCACGGTCAATTTAACTGGTGACTCGTGTGAGCCAGCTAAGAAGTTAGAACTACATGTGCCACCAGGTAAATACAAACGATGACCCCTTGTATATTTACAGAAACGGTACTTTTGTGTGTGCGGCAGCTTCTAGGGGTCACGGGAACCGATCTCTTGAGAAATCAGGGCCGAGGGCGAGGCAGGTAGCCTGACGTGAGGGGGTGAGTTTCGAGCTTCTAACCCAGTGAACGTCGTCAGCTCGCGGAGGCCGTCCGTTCTCCTCCGTCACCCGCTCCGTGCAGTCCCTCCGCAGGGGAGGTCCTGCAGCTGCCACGTGCCTTATCCCACTGTGTGGTGACGCACAGCATTTCATTCCCTTTCCCTCCCCGACTTCATTCAGTAACTGAATATCGACAGGCGCATATCTGCGCGTTTAAATACAGGTGTGTCTGCAGCGTATTGGGGAAAACCACCAAGTCAAGGATTTGATGTTTGCGGAAAGGACGAACCTACTTTAACGCAAAAAAAAAAAGGAGCGTTAAGGGGGTCAGGCGAAGGTCGTCTAGCTGGTGGTGCCAGCTCAGCTGCTGTGGAAAAGGACTGAGGTGTCGCACCCATTCCGCTGAAGCATCGCCCTTGGGAAGGGGCTGGGAGACCGTGAATTCGCTGAATCTCTCACATAGTCTGTGATTCAAGAGGAGCGAGCCATTTAGTGACATTTGGTGACATTTAAACTGAAAAACGCCATTTAACTTATTCATCTTCTCTAAATAGTAC
>NW_011898247.1:2112-4644 GCF_000151845.1 Pteropus vampyrus | reverse complement strand
TATCATACAGAGGTTGATGGAGGAGTATTTTGCAAAATACTAGAGTATTTGAGAGATTGTATTCTATACCTACCAACGTTTAGGTACCCCAATATTTGGATCAGACTGTTTCTTTCCATTTAACAGTGAGTTAAGGAGTCGCCCAAACATACTGACACATATATATACAAATATAGATGTAAAATATCTAAGAACAGGAGATCCAGAAGGAAAAATCATGGAATCGGCCTTAGGAATCAGCGTTATCACTGACTGAGTGACCTTAAATCATTAACATCACTGAATCTCAGCATACGTTTATCAAATGCCTATTATATTTCTATACCATATTAGACACTAGAAATACAGATATGAAGAGAGCAGTGCCTGCTCAGGAAAATTTCAGAAGCTAGCTGGGGACACAGACAAGAAAACAATGATGGAAGTAAGTAAAATATGTTAGGAGACAGAGGTTTGCAAATACTGTAATACGAACACAGAGAAAGAGCGGAGAAGTGGGTGGTCAGGGGATGCTCTCCACATTCCACAGGCATCCGTTCGGTGCCTAAGTGGCAGACTCCATCCTGGGCGCAGGAGCCAAGGAGTTGCATAGCATTTGGAATGCGCTTTCTAACCTTGGGTTCATGGATGAGCTGTGTGGTGGGAGTAATCTCATTTCACAATGAATGGGCTCACAGCTTTCTTCAGATTCCCCAGGGGACTGAGGATCAAAGAAGAGGATGAGGACCATGGGTCTAATGAGAGGTAGAAATCTGAGATAGTGACCAGTCTTAACCCAGGAAGAGCAGGGGATAATGGGAGCATGGTTACTGCATGCATTGTACCTGTCGCTCACTGCCCAAGGGGGCCGAGTGGAGGGGTTGAAAGGTTGAAATAGAGCCAGCTCTGAGCTCACCAGGTCTTCCATGGGGTTCTTCGGTGCAGCAGAGGTGTGTTTTCCTTTGTGTCTTTTCTCACAAAGGTACCATCCATCACCAATCTGAGCACGCTCAGAACTGAGTGCTTGGATGGAGAATCATTTCTAATATACGTGAAAGCAACAAAAGGCTAGTAGTGGCCCTGGATAGGAAAAGGTTTTTCCCACAGCTTACACTATTTTCTAAGTACAAAGGCACAAGTGAATATGCCGCTTCAGAAAACCCCGAAAACCCCTTTGGATGAATCGAAAGGTGTTTGTAGTGAGAGAGGCGGAAGACAAGGTCGAGAAAGGCAAAGGGAATAATTATTAAAGAATTAATAAGCCAGGTAAAGGAGTTTGGACTTCATCAAAGGCGATGATAAGCCATTACGTTATTTTAAGCAGCAACAAAAACATCACCGAGGATGGACAACACATATAAAAACCAGTGGCGTGATTCTCACAGTAATCCAGGCCATAACTTATGAAGCCCAAATTAAGGCAGCAGGACAGAGAAGAAAGGATGAACTCTAGAAAACTGTAGGAGACAGAAGTAACTGTAGGGGGGAAAAAATGAAAAAATGAAAAAAAATAAAATAAAATAAAAAACGAAATAGAAGGTATGACTATATCAATATAGGATGAGTAAGAAACAGGGAAGAGTACAGAATGAATCTCATTTAAGAGCATCGCAATGAATATATAAGTTCAATTTTGAACCTATTGATTTCAGACATACTTGTGAAACATCTACAGAGAAATGTCAAGCATACAGTAAAATTATATGGTCCTGGATTCAGGATTATGGTCTGGCCTGGGGATATAGATTTCAGAACTCATCAGCACAACCGATAACTAACTCCTTAAGTGTGAAAATGTGGGGGCTGTCACTTGAGGATGGGGTGGCACAGGCACAGGGATATTAGAGAAGTCCAAGGGTTGGAACTTGATGAAACATCAATAGTAGAAAATCAAGTGGAGAAAAGAATCCGGAGGCATTCCGGAGGGGTGGAATTTAAAGGACAGAGTGCTTAATTGGAAAAATATAAGATGCTGAAGAAAGAAACTGAGAAGATGCAAATAAAGGGAATACGATGCTCGTAGATGGGAAGAATTAACATTGTTAAAATGCTTGTACCACCCAAAGCAATCTATAGATTCGGCGCAATTCACATCAAAACATCAATGGCATTTTCTACAGAACTAGAACAAATAATCCTAAAATATATATGGAACCATAAAGACCCTGAATAGCCATGGCAATCTTGAGAAAGAAAAACAAATTTGGAAATATCATGCTACCTGGTATTAAACTATACTACAAGGCTATAATAAACAAAACTGCATGGCACTGGCAAAAAAAAAAAAAACAAAAAAACAAAAAAACAGACACATAGATCAATGGAACAGAATAGAGAGCCTAGAAATAAACCCACGCCTACATGGTCAATTAATATACAACAAAGAAGGCAAGAATATACAATGGGGTAAAGATAGTCTCTTCAATAAATGAGGTTGGGAAAACTGGACAGATACATACAAAAAAAATAAAAAATAAAACTGGACCACCTTCTTACACTATATAAGAACAAACTCAAAATGGATTAAAGACTTAAATATAAGGAGTATTAAAA
>NW_011898247.1:0-316 GCF_000151845.1 Pteropus vampyrus | reverse complement strand
GTTAAGACCGGAGGCCAAGCCAGAGGTTTGGGGAGAGGGGATGGGACAAGCCACCTGGATTCTACCTGGCCCCGAGACTTCCTGGACAGCAAGCAGCTGCCTGGGGCGGAGGGCAGGATTGCGCAGGCTGGTGTCCATGTGTACATTTGCTGTGCATTTTAAAGGACGAATGCTCCAGAAGCACAGCCTTTATCGCTTTGCCTGGCCATTTTCACCCTGGCCAAGTGAGGTATGCCATTTCTGGATGATTAATGTCCATTTTTCTTTTAACTAACACAAGCTACAAAACAGGCTCCCATTTAGCATGAAAAGCCAC
>NW_011898246.1:1574-3055 GCF_000151845.1 Pteropus vampyrus | reverse complement strand
GGGACGGGCAGCATTTGGCAGGTTTGGCCTCGCAGGTGACCGGCTCTCGGGGTGGAGAATTCCAGTCTGGCTTCTTTGCTGTTGTCACCGAGTTGCTGTTGCTGTGACATTTGTGTGTGCACAGGAGATGACGGTGTATCTCATGAGCTTCTGGAACACTCATTCGGGCCCGGGACATGGTGGTGGGAAGACCGTGCACAGCGAGGGAAGGAAGTGGGGTGTGAGTGTTAAAGGGGCTGGCGCCCAGGCTGGCTCTGTATCTGGAGAGACGCGCCGGGCGGAGGGCACCAGTGCACAGAGGTGGCTGCAAGGCATGCTGGGACCTCGGCGGCACAGGCTGGTGGCTCAGGGGCATCAGATAGGGACCTTCCACCTGGCCTTCTTGGGGTTCATGTTGCCCCTCCCCCACTCGCCAGCTCCACATTCAACAGCCCAGGTTATATTTTTAAAACATAAGTGACATTACGTCACTCCTCCATTCGATGGCCCCTTCGGTGGCCTCCCATTACCTTTCCAATAGAATCCAAACTCCTATCTGTGGCCGTAGCTACGTGTATAAGCGCAACATTTACAAAGCTGTGACTCCCACGGTCCAGCCGGGCCCACCCTCCACTGGCGATTTCAACCCGTTAAGGTCCTTTACATGTATTCGTCACGTACCAGAAAGGTGACGCCGAGTTCAGAGACACGCGTCTGAAAATCTCCTTTCTCCCCCTCGTCGCTTCCCTCAAGAGCTTTCTTCCTCCTTCTGCTCGCCTGGCTCCACGCAGCCTTCACGAATCCATATGATCAGGACGATCGGCCTCGAAGGGCAGGGATGCGGAGCAGCGGACACGGCCAAGGTGGACACGGCCAAGGTGGACACGGCCAAGGCAGGACCGTCCTTGGTGGGCGGCGGAGGCAGTGGGCGCGTGGACCCGGCCGGCAATCATTTCGGTCCTGTCGCATGTAAGCCTTTCTATCCGTGTGTTGTGGCATCATCCGTCACCGTGAACATTTTCTAGTCACTCCCTGTCCCGAAGTCACTGTAAATGCAGCCCGGGCGTTAAACGCGGCTGACTTGGCGCTGGGCCTCTGGTGAAGGACGGTGTGCGTTTAATAACCTGCCACTCACAGAGCTTTACGTGGCTGGCTTGTTCCCGTCATTCCGGCTCTTGCTGAGAAGTTATCTTTTCCGAGAGGCCTTTCTTGACCCCTGTCTACGCCCACCAGGGTCCCTCGCCATTACCACGCCCTACCATGTTTTCTGACAGCACACTGCGAGGCTCGATGTGGTCTGCACAAGGGCCAGCGGTGCGTGTGTGACGTGCGCGAAGCCCCGTAACCAGCTCACACAGGCACTGGGAACACTGGGTAAGTTGGGAATGGGCGTATTCTGAGGTCACGGCGAGGTTTCAGAGCAGGTCAGTTGGAGGGGGAGTCCTTCACGGCCGCGTGAGCTGGCATGAGTCACCTAGCCAGACTTCCCAGCCCGTAACACA
>NW_011898246.1:0-369 GCF_000151845.1 Pteropus vampyrus | reverse complement strand
GAGGAAATGCCTTGCTTCAATAAAGCCACTTTGGCCTCTACTCCTGGCCACCCGATAGGGTTTGGGAGCTGGCCAGAAAGATAAAACCCAGCCTCGTGAAGCTCTTGCGTGAGGCCGTTCAGTGCGGCCCCGTTCTCGGCCTGCCCCATGCCCAGATCCCCCAAACGTCAAGATGGTTCCGAGCTTAGGAATCTTAGCAAATGATGTTCCTCCAGCCTCGAGCACCTTTCCCCGCCCGGCCCGGCCCTGCTCTTCCTCGAGGAGTCAACGCATTTGCCACATCTCCCGGGAAACGTCCTTTTGCACGTGGAGATCTGCAGGTGGCGGTTCCCAGCTGAGAAGTCTGTGGATGAGCCACACGGTTCCCAT
>NW_011898245.1:1401-2742 GCF_000151845.1 Pteropus vampyrus | reverse complement strand
TCATAAATCTTTCTAAAATATAAACAAAGAAACAATACTTTCCACTATTCTTTGAGGCTGGTATTAACCAAATGAGATATCGCAAGAAAAGAAAACTATAGCAAATACTTCTTATAGATGTAAAAATCCTTAACAAAATATTAGCAAGTCAAATCAGCGATCTATAAAATAAGATTATATACCATGAACAAGTGGGTGTGGTCTCAGGAATACAAGGTTGGCTTAACATCCAAAAAATAAATTAATGTAATATATCATCTTAATAGAATAAAGGACAAAAAACATATGATCAACTCATTGATGCAGAAAACACATTGGATGAAATTCAACATCCTGTTATGATAAAAATGCTAAATAACCTAGTATTGCAATGGAGTTAACTATACTTGATAAGGGTGTCTACAAAAAACCCACAGCAAATATCATACTTAATAATGAAAAACTACAATCAGGAATAAGTCGTATGTGTCCACTCTTGCCACTTCTACTAAATAGTTTACAAGAGGTTCTAGTCAGGGAAATTGGGTTTTAAAAATATACACTCAGATTAGAAATAAAGAAAGCTATCTCTATTTACAGATAATATGATCTTGCAAATAGAGAATCCCAAGTAATATGCACACATGCACACACTCACAACTTTTGGAACTAATGAATAAGTTCAGCAAGATTGCAAGATACAAAACAATATACCAAAACAAATTTCTTTCACAAGCAATGAAAATTTCAAAAATGAAGTTAAGAAAACAATTCAATTTACAATAGCATCAAAAAAAAATTACTTAGGGATAAATTTTTAAAAGGAAATTCAACACTTCACTTAAAATTAAATTATTATAGATTGTTAAAAAATTGAAGATCTAAATAAATGGAAAGATATCTCATTTTCTTGAATTGAAAACCTTAATATTAAATTGTCAGTACTTCTCAAATTGATCTAGAGACTCAGTACAATCCCTTTCAAAATCCCAAAATTGCTTTCTTGCAGAAGTTGGCAAGCTAATGTTAAAATTCATAGACAAATTCAAGGGACTCAGAATAGCCAGAAGAATTTTTTAAAAAGAAGAAAGTTGACTCATACTTCTAGGTTTCACAATTTGCCAAAAATCTACAGTATTTAAGACAGTGTGGTACTGGCATAATATATTAGATCTATAGATCAAAGAAATAAAGTTGAAAACCCATAAATAAACCCATACATTAATGATTAATTGATTTTTGACCAGAGTGCCAAGACAATTCAATGTGGAAAGAACAGTCTTTCTAACAAATGGTGCAGACAACTTTATATCTACATTCAAAAGAATGAAGCCAGATCCTTATCTCACAATGTACAGAAAA
>NW_011898245.1:0-416 GCF_000151845.1 Pteropus vampyrus | reverse complement strand
TTCTCAAATTGATCTAGAGACTCAGTACAATCCCTTTCAAAATCCCAAAATTGCTTTCTTGCAGAAGTTGGCAAGCTAATGTTAAAATTCATAGAGAAATTCAAGGGACCCAGAATAGCCAGAAGAATTTTTAAAAAGAAGAAAGTTGACTCATACTTCTAGGTTTCACAATTTGCCAAAAATCTACAGTATTTAAGACAGTGTGGCACTGGCATAATATATTAGATCTATAGATCAATGAAATATAGTTGAAAACCCATAAATAAACCCATACATTAATGATTAATTGATTTTTGACCAGAGTGCCAAGACAATTTAATTTGGAAAGAACAGTCTTTCTAACAAATGGTGCAGACAACTTTATATCTACATTCAAAAGAATGAAGCCAGATCCTTATCTCACAATGTACAGAAAA
>NW_011898244.1:8335-9097 GCF_000151845.1 Pteropus vampyrus | reverse complement strand
GAGGCTGTGTCACCTCGTCTTGGGCAGATGCCCGATATCTGGACATTGGCCATATTTACATGAGGTGAGGGGCCTCCCATCCCATACACACACACTTGCTCCTGTCTTCATGACCCTTTTGGGTATGAGGTAGCCTCAGTTAGGAACCTCATCTCTGTGATCCCAAAGGCGCCATCGGCTGTGAACGCCTGCAGACCAAGGACACTCTGCATTCTGTGCATTAATTCCCCACTAGATCGCAGACCCCTTGAGGGCAGAGGCCTGAAGCCCAGTGCTCGGCTTCCTCCTCCCAGACTCCCCTGGGGTGGGCCGAGCCGCTCAAGATAGATGAGTTTGTTTGGTTGACTTGGGTTTTAGTGGGAGCTAGTTCCACTGGAATCGGCCCTGGACCCCCACGTCAATGCCATGTCTTAATAAAGGCCCCATGCTTTCATTCATTTCACAAACATTTATTGAGCCCGTTCTGTGTGCCAAGTACTGAGATACGGCCTTGAATAAATCAGACAAAAGCAGGCAAACCAAACAAAATAAACAAGTACAGAATAAACGTACTGTGGGTGAAAGAGTTTGTTACAAAGCAAACATAGTATATTATCTTGTGAGTGATAGTGGACGTTATAGCCTATTATAAAGTGATAAATGCTATAAAGAAAAGAAAGCAGAGAAGGGGGCTGTGGGTGCTGGGAGGGGTGTGGGTGCTATAGAGACACACTGGTCAGGGAAGATCTCTGAGAAGGTGATAGTTAAGCAAGGGCTTCAAGC
>NW_011898244.1:0-3265 GCF_000151845.1 Pteropus vampyrus | reverse complement strand
GAGGCTCCATCTTCCAAAAGAAAAGCAGGGCAGGACTTACAGAGTGGGAGGGAGAGGCAGGAGGACAGGAGGGGGACAGGCATCCTTCAGCTGGCTTCCACGGAGGTCGGAGGTCGATAAACTATCCGTCTCCCAGGTTTAACCCTCCTGGGCGCTCCTGTACAGACACAAGCAAGACCACGAGAAACAGAGGATTTCAGGTCTCAGAGGAAATGGAGAGGCGAGCTAGTCTGCACCCACCTGGAGGGCCCAGGTGACTTGCTCCAAGTCCTAGAATGGGGTAATAGTGATGGCTTAAATGGACCCCAGTCTCCAATCCGCAGCTTCCTCCCCTGCAGCAAGCCAGCATGTCCCTCCTCCCTGCTTCGACCCTAAACTCACCTTGACCTGATTTGCATTGGGAGGCATCCTTCGGATCAGTCATTGGTTCATGCAACACTTAGACGCTGCTGAATACCAGGTCTCGGATAGGATGATGGGGACCCAAAGAGGTGATAATCTGGGTCGGTGGAGAAAGGGGAGCTTCGTAGGGAAGCTGCTTCAGCAGACTCTGGAGAGGTGGGCGGCGGCTCACCTGGCGGCTCACCTGGCCGCTCACCAGGCTGAAGCAGCAAGGGCGTAGGGACCAGGAGGCTGTCCCAGCCCTGGCCCACCCTGAGCTGTGAGTGGGCCTGAGGATGGAGGGCCATGCGGGAGACAGCACAGGAGAACAGGGGCCTCTCCGTGAACGTCCTCCTCCAGCCGTGCTTGTTGGGGGCGCCCGAGCTCACAGCCGACCACAGTGGCTCAGCTTTCCTCTGGAGGGTTCATCAGCCGAGGAGACGCAGTTCAACGGGAGAACATCCTATAGGCAATAAGCAGATGGAGGCCACTGCGAAGAGGGGAGGGAAAGCCAGGCAAAACGGAGAGGTGAACACGACAGTCAAGCGTCGCCAAGGAGTAGGAGTTTAAAGCCCAGATCTGCGCTGGAAACCCCAAACCCGGGGCCCGCGGGGGTGTCCCTCTCCTCTCACTGCCCCTCTGCTGTCGAATCTGGGTGACGAATCCCCACATGGCGCCGTCGCCGGGAGAATACAAGGGGCCCTGGACACGGAGCTCCGAGCACACGCTTGGCACGTGGCATCTCCGAGCACACGCTTGGCACGTGGCATGCTCTTTTCAGATGGTGGCTGTCATCGCTAAGCCTGGCTGCAGACGATCACAGCTCAGTAAGCATCGAAAAGGGTAAAACTGTAAAAATAAAGTTGAAATAATTCAAAAGAAACCAGATTGCCCATTTAATAGTTTCGGCCTTAGGAGAAAAAGGGAGCGAAAGCCAAATTGTTCGTTTTTCGGTTAGAAATGAGGGAATGAGTGTCACGCAGATCCACTCCCAGGACCTGCAACCCCCAGGGGTCCTTGGTCTCAGGGGGACCTGGGGGAGCAGGGAGAAGGCAGGAGCCTTGGCTGCCTCTCCCCAGTCAGGATTAGGTATGGGGAGAAGACAGGACCTGCAGCGCGGGCCCAGGGGGCCACCAGGCTGTTCCTGCCCACAGTCTGTGGGGCGGCATGGCCACGACTCCTGGGTGGAGCCTGAGCCCCTTCCAGCCAGTATCAGGACTTTGCTGCAGCCCCAGGGCGGAGCACAGAAGTCCCAGCTGAGCTGAGACATGAGCATGGGGTGGAGGACAGGCCCCTCCTCCCCGGGTACAGAGGCGACGGGCCCTCCTGAGTGATCCTGCATGTTGCACCCGGGCCAGTGTGTGTGAGGGGGGCGGGTAACGGAATCCCCCAGTATATCACAGATGCCCCTCTGGGCAGCAGTCCCTGAGCCCCGAGGCCCCAGGATTCGGGGCCATGTCTGTGTCCCCTTCCCCCATCCTAGACCCTTCGTTCATGCCATCACCAAAACTTTCACTCCAAGGAACTCCGCTTCTAGGTCTTCTGTTCACGACTGCAGCTCCCTCATTTTCGCAGATGGCCGTGGCTTACTGGAAGGAGGCCAGAAGGGTATTGGAAGGAATTTATTCATGAACCCGAAAACCTCAGTGAATTCTGCCCCCTCTAGGCCTCAGTTTCCCCCATTTGCCAAATGAAAAGAAAAGACCTCGGCTTCGCCCACCCCCCCCAATTCTTCTCATCAGCAGACGGTCCCCTCCAGCCCCCCTCTTCCTTCACTGAGAGCTAGAAATGACAGAGTTGCACTATTTCCAGGGCAGACAGCCCCTGGTGGGGTACAAGTAAGGTGACCCACCATCCTGGCCTTTCTGGGACTGAGGTTTGTGAAAATGTGGGACTCTTCCTGCTTGACTGGACAGCCCCAGGCATGCTAGGACTGTTGGCCATCCTAGCACAAAGGCAAGATGACTTTTTCCCCCTCCCACATATCCAGAGAGAGAAAAACTGTTTCCTGGATGGTTTTCAGGCTAATCCATCACCATCAAGCCCTTTAGGGGGAAGATGACAAGAAGCGAAAGGCTTTGCCTGTGGTCGAATTAATAGCAGTAACATCTTCACCATTAAAAGGAAGCATATGGGGGTAGTTAGATGCGAAGTAAAAAAAAAAAAAAAAACAAACCTGTGTGCACATATGAATCCCACACCAGGGGGCTACTGGCAGGCAGAGACCTGCTGGTGATGAGCAAGGCAGGGTGGGGGTCAACCCAAGCAGCAACACACAAGGAACTGAGGGCTTTTAGCCTTGAGAGGAGCAGCGTTGGGCCAGTTGACATTGGCTTTCTGAGCCCTCAGAACTGGGCCAGGAAGGGAAGCGGACAGCTCCGCGGGCCCCAGGCGTGGACCCAGCAAGGTGGCACAGTCAATGCAGAGAGTTGCTCACGTCCGCTGGACCTGCCTGGCCAGTGCAGCAGCCACTGTCCACCTGTGACCTTCAGCACCACACTTGAAATGTGACTGGTGCACAAGGATCAAATACACACGGGATTTTGAAGACAAATGTTAACAAAATGTAAAATATCTTCTCCTCCTCTGCAGCCGTAGGCCCGCCGGACGATCCAGGGTCACTTCCCATCTGAGAGCCTCACCTTCATCACAGCTACACAGTCCCTTCGCCTCATAAGATCAAATTCACAGGTTCTAAAGATTAGGACCTGGATATCTTCAGGGGTCATTATGCAGCCTGCAGCAGGACCCCAGGACTGGCCAGGCCAATCTCTTCATTCAAAAGTGGGGAAACTGAGGCTTAGAGCACCAGTGTGTTTGGCCAGTCTCTCAGAGAATTGGTTGCAAAGCTGAGTCATGCGTTGCCTGGGGCTGGAAGGCTGTG
>NW_011898243.1:4069-6289 GCF_000151845.1 Pteropus vampyrus | reverse complement strand
GACCTTAGCAGCAGGGATCCAGGGAGCTCTGTTTCTGGCCAAACATTCTTGGACACACGGCACCATTGCGCTAGTCATGTTACTGCTCTGACCCTGATCTCAGACTCCAGCTCTAAGGACTGGGCTTCTCCCATCCTCTGGACCCCTTTTTACACCCCAGTCTCTGCCATTCCCTGGGCTTGAGCCTCTGTCTTGATAACCAGTTGAAACCCCTGGAGTCTAGCCTTGCTCTTGCCAAATAATCTCCAAGGTCTACAGCCCTACCTTTATATCCCAGCCTATTCCTGGGACCCCACTGTCTGGTGATGGATGGTTCCTGTCATCAGATTCATGTTCTACTTTGTCACCTTCTCCTAAGGCTAACGGCAGAGTCTGTTCCCAGCCCTGCCAACCTTTGCTGGAAGATCCTTTTCTAGACTGTTCTCCCCCCAAGTCAGCCCAGTCCTGTTGCAGCAAACTGGGCTGTGGACTGGCTGTGCCTGCAGTCATCAAAGTGTCCAGTTCAGTTTCAGGTGAAACTTGTTCAATAGCTGTCCACATGCAGGCTGGGGCTACTTTATGCAGTGTGAGCAGGGAGCCAGAGTGCTGAATCATCAGCTATTCTCCCTTGGTCTACATGATCCAGTGTCCCCACCAGCAAGGACAACACAGAGCAGACATGAAGGACCTGCCTGGCTTGGGGTGTGAGATCCTGGACCGCTCAAGTGCTACCCGATTAACTTGCTGTGAGAGAGATGAATGTGTCAGGAGTGTGAAATCACTCCACCTTTGCTTTAGTTGTGTAGGTGATCAAGAGATCTTGAGGTGGCATTGGGCAGAGTATAAGCTATCCCTCGCTAAGACGACAAAGTCATCTGAGGCTAAGTGTCCTTAAGTAGAGGACAGTCATACCTCCTGGAAAAAGTGCTTCTGATACCATGTGAATTGTCTTGTAAATGAGCAGCGTGGGTTGTTACTAACATCAGCAGTTCCCATGGGGAGTTACAGGTACACATAATAAATCTTAGCGACCTACTAGCTAGAAAGCCAGTCATTAAATGCCCAGCTCCTCCTTGTTCTCCTGTTGGAATGAATATCCCAACGAGGAAATGAAGATTGGAAAAGTCAATTCAAGAAAAGTTGCTCTTTAGGAAAACATAAATAAATCTTTACGTACATGGTACAATTGTCTCATGCAGCTATTTTCTCCAAAATTAGATTACAGTAGTGTTTTGTTTTTAATGCTGTGTGGTAGATAGCTTTTCTACTTCATGCATATACACATATGTGCACACACACGCGTGCACATGCACCACATGACTGCTTTTTAATGCATTTTCAAAAGATAAAATGACTTACTTAAGAATTTAGGTATGCAAGGAAATATGTTTTAGGAATCTAAATATTCTTCTCTCTCTTTCTTGAAGTTATATTTATGCTTCAAAGTTCCAATAGGTTTGGTGTTATTTCATGTTTTGCTGGTGACTTATGTGTTAACTTGGGTACTTCTATTTAGTGAACTCCGAAGCTCGAGAATTTATAACAATGGCAAAAAGATCTATTGCAAAGTACTAAACCTATGCTGCAAAGTGCACTTGATGCAGTTCATAAAGTTAAAAATATAGAAAAAATTACAAATAATACCCAGGCCTCATTGTAGTATAGTCCGGTGTTTACTAAGAACCCTAATCCCTAGGCAGTTGGCCAAGCCTTCAGCACAGAGTGGCTGGGGCCATGCAGCCTGATTCGACTCCATTCTCTGTGCCCCAGTTCTGCATTTCCTCCCCGTGCCTTGCTCAGGTCCCTGCAAAGTGGCCCCTTCCTGGCGCCCACAGTCATGCAGAGTGGAGTGCCCTCCAGCTATCCCTCCGCAACTTCCGCAGTGCGCAGGGCCAAACTCGCCAATCATGCTCCCAAGAATCGTACTGCTTCTTGTCCTGTCTGCAACCCCGGTCTGTCAGATCCGTGGCGCACAGAGCTATCAGAGGTATAACTTTCTGTGAATACTGCAAATATTCCCTCCTGGGTGGAGGTGGTCACGCAGTTCTCCAGGACTGCAGGCAAGAGCAAGAATATCTTCTAGATCGAGTGCTACCCTGATGACCCTTACTCAGAAGCCTTTTGCTTTACCGTTATTTCTAGACCTCTTCTATAAATACCCTCCGGGCTAACATCTGCCCCTGTGGCAGCGTTCGACTAGTGTATGCTTGCCGTATGGGTTACGTGCCCACAGTACTGCCA
>NW_011898243.1:0-374 GCF_000151845.1 Pteropus vampyrus | reverse complement strand
TATGAGGTACAAGTTGCAGAAACACATCAACAATAATAATAGCTAATACTTACTTAGTGATTATGTGCCGGGTCTACACTAAGTACTTTACTTATATAATCTTTTCATTCTCGTCCCAACCCTTGGAGTTAAAGACAATTAATAACACACCATATAAATCACATACCACGTGTCACACACCCACGGCCCAGTAGGGGGGCCAACTTGTCCCTGTTTGCCAATGACCTTCCCAGGGTTCTCATGAAAAGTCCTGCATCACAGTAGCCCTTCTTAATTCTGGGTAAACCAGGTGTCTGTCTGTCTCACACACACATACTCACATACACATACACACACGTGCGCGCGCGCACACACACACACACACACACACACAC
>NW_011898242.1:3999-5756 GCF_000151845.1 Pteropus vampyrus | reverse complement strand
CAGCAGCCTGTCAATATTTTCATTCTAGCTCTGTCACTAATTTTATAATCTTAAACAAGTTATTTAAGTAATCTCAGTCGACTCATCTGTAAAAGAAATAATTTGATCCACTCCCATTTAAACAAATATCCTTGTGCTTTCCCACAAGTAGCTAGAAGCACTAGTTCCAGCCCTCTTCATGGTGTTCCCAGGACTAATCGTGGCAAAAAAAAAAAAAAAAGTTCTCCTTAATAACATGGCAAAAAAATAAAATCACAAGCTGTGGTACATATATACAATGGAATATTACTCAGCCCTAAGAAGAGATGAAATACTGCCATTTGCAACAACATGAATGGACCTCGAGATAATCATACTAAGAGAAGCCAGACAGAAAAAGTTGAAAATCACATGACATCACTTATATGTGGGATATAAACCTAAAAGCGACAAATGAACAGGACAAACAGAGACTCACGGACATGGACTATAGACTAGTGGTTACCATAGGGTAGGGGGTAGAAGAGGAGGGGAGAGGTAGACAGGGTAAAGGAGGTCAAATATAGAAGGGTAGGGGGAGGGTGAAGTGGGTAAAGGAGATCAAATATATGGTAGCTGAAGGAAACTGGACTTTGGGTGGTAAACACACAATAGAATATACAGATATCAAAGTATAATGTACACCTGAAAATTATATAATTGTATTAACCAAAAATTTAAAAATTAAATAAATAAATAAAAGTAAAAGTCAGAGAAGAAGAATTTGAAGTATTTCTAGTTAGAAGTTGGTGGGTGGATATATGAAAATTAACTTCAGAGAAACCGTTATTGCTAATTTTAAAATGTGGAAAATATGGTTGGTAGTTAATTTAGCATACCATTCTATCTTTTCAGTGTCCCATTATTATTGCCTTATTTCACTCAATATAAATGTATTCTTTTTTCTTTTCTTTTTTCTTTTTTTTTACTTTTTAAAAAATAGCAGTCTACATAGGTCGGTTCCCCAATTCTGTTTTTTTCCTCACAAATTCTTAAATTCTTTAATTAAAGATTAACTAATCACAGGTGTTTCAGTAATATTTAAGTCTGGGTAAGGCAAGGTTGGAATTTTCCATTGAATAATTAATTAATTAAATACATTTAATATATTGTTTAACGTGCCAGCCACTCTTAAGTGTTTTACAAATCTTCACCAAATTTCTATCAGATAAGTACACAATCCATTTCACTGATGAATAACTGAAGCTCAGAGGTTAAATAACTGGCCCAAGGTCACACAGCTAATAGATCTTGGAACAAGGATTGAAATCTAGCTGTTCTGATTATACAGTCTGTCAACTTGACCGTCTCTCAAATAAAGCGAGGACTTGTTAGACAAGAAGACTTTACAGAATCTTAGAATTTTAGCAAACAACAGAACTAAAAAAAAGTTCAGTCCAACACCCAAATCATACAAGGAAGTAATGTAGAAGTAAGGTGAAAACCAGGGGCAAATCTGTGTGACTTTCAGCATAAAATGCGATCTTTCATTGTAAGCAATACATGTATAAGTTAAATTTTGTTACATTTACAACACATATCACATATTTTAGATATTATTAAAAATCTGCTGTTCAAAAGACTCCTATCATAAATCCTTTTATAAGTAAAAAATCATTTTGACAAAGCAAATTCCCATAATTTATTTTTAAAAGATTTTCAAAACACTCAACTTAGTTAAACAATATCAACCTGAATTAAATATTTATAATATAATATTTCACTCTAAAAAATAAAGT
>NW_011898242.1:0-2679 GCF_000151845.1 Pteropus vampyrus | reverse complement strand
AAATACAAAGAGAGAATCTTAAAAGCAGTAAGAGAGAAGCAGTTAGTTACCTACAAGGGTTCAACCATAAGACTGGAAGCTGATTTCTCAAAAGAAACTATGCAGGACAGAAGGGCTTGGCATGAAATATTCAAAGTGATGAAAACCCAAGATCTACAATCAAGAATACTTTATCCAGCAAAGCTATCATTTAGAGTTGAAGGACAGATAAAGAGCTTCCCACACAAAAATAAGCTAAAGGAATTTGTCACCACTAAGCCAGTATTATAGGAAATGTTGGAGGGACTTCTTTAAGAAGAAAAAACATATATCAAAAACAGGAATAAAGAATGGTAATAACTATATTCCTAGAAACAGGTACCTCAAATGGAAAAGAATTAAGTGCTCCAACCAAAAAATAAAATGGCTGAAAGGATAAGAAAACAAGACCCCTACATAGGCTGCCTACAAGAGATTCACTTTGGATTAAAAGACACACACAGACTAAAAGTAAGGGGATAGAAAAGGATATTGCCTTGATGAACCTAGAGGGTATTGCGCTGAATGAAATGGGTCAGATAGAGAAAGACAAATATCACATAATTTCACATACATGTGGAATCTAAAGAACAAAATAAACAACAACAACAAAAGCGGAAATAAACTCATAGACACAGAATATTTTCAGGGCTACTAGATGGAAGGTGGATTGGGGGTGGCTAAAAAAAGGCAAAGGAAAAAAAATACAAATGGATAGTTGCAGAATAGACATGGAGATGTAGAGTGTAGCATGGGGAAGATGGTTAATAATGTTGTAATAAATATGTAAGGAGGAAGAGGGGTACTAGATTTAGTGGGGTGATCGCTTTGCAAGTTATGTGGATTTCTGATTACTATGCTATGCAACTGAAACTGGTATATCATTGTATGCCAACTATAATTGAAAAAAAAATCCTCATTGAATTGTACAATGTAAATACAAGCAACTAATTGTCTATTATATTTCAATAAAGCCAGAAAAAATTATATATCTAATCTGATAGACAATATATGTGCTGCCTTCTTCTATGTATACTTTAGTAAACTATAATAACTATTAATTTAAAAATGTATATTCCAATACCATTCATTCTTTGCAATGTCATTATGAAATAAATGTTATTCGTAGTAATAATAGTAATGTGGTTATTATCATCATCATCATCATCATCATCAACATCATCATCATCATAATGAGTAGTACTGGAACCATAAGAGAATATCTAATATATGACTTTCTTCTCTCTTATAGATTTTGTAGTACTCTTTTTCTTTCCACACAAAACAAGCTTTGGTTTCTCAAATCTCTTGCACCATGAGAAAAATGAGACCCTCACCCTTCTTACGAACATACAGTGAAAAATCATTATTTTCATGTAATATTGTAAGAGCAGCAGTATCTACCTTATAGGATTGATGTAAGAATTAAATAAGTTAATTCATGCACATGGAACACACTCAGAAACACACCAAGTGCATGCTAATCATTCAATAAATGTTTATTATTTTTATAACTATTATTCATTAACAGATATAAAGAGCGTGGTCCTCAAATTCCTGAATGAAACTTTTTTAAACGTAACATTGTTTTCAGAGTAAAATTATCAGTGAAACAGGATCCAATAATTATTACTACACATTCAGTTATAATTTCACTACATCTTCTACTTCCCATTCATACATTTATAAAGAAAACCCAGCCTCCGATATCTCTGTTCTTCATCATAATTTTCCTGCATTCAAAACTACAGTCGTGAGTAACTTTCTTATGCATTGTTTCCCTAAGGATAAAGGTTAACTTGTTTACAAATATACAATACTTCAGTTCTAATATTCCCATCTACTTGACATTTATTCATTTGATTCTTGCAAATCATCAGTAATACACCAACAACTAGCCTTTATTGAATGACTATTATGTGCCAACCTCTGTTCTGGGCATTTTGAAGCATATGCTCTCTAATCCTTACTACTGCACCATAAGGTATCATTACTGCCACTTTACACAGGAGAACAAAGAGGTCCAGAAAAGTTAAACAACTTTCTCAGTGTCGCACAGTGAAAAAGCGATGGGAGTTCTGAGCCTGTGGCTCGAACGGCCTCCGCTCTAACACACTCCCCACAGACAGGGCACAGACACTCTGGCTGGTTCCTTCATGGGTTCTCGGAATATTCCTGAGACATGGGCAATAAGATTAATCTTACAAACAGCAAACAGGTTCCTTCACTCCTATGTCTTCTGAATGTTTGCTTTTAAAATGCAATAGGTGGAAATTAGTTACACTTATGATTCCTATCTCAGGAACCATTTGCTGAAACTTAGGACTCCTTATGGCAGTTCTTAAGAAAGATGAGATGAACAGAAATAAACCCAAATGATGCTACCTGATGGAGAACATTTCATAAAGCTTATGTGACAGACAATGAAATAAAAAGCCAAAACAACATCTCGGACCCCACGTAACCTGCTTTGTTTTGTTCTAGAACTGTTAAACCTGTTCAAATCTTTCAATTTGACACTCTCTTTATAATAATATTTATATTAAGTGCTTACGTTGCATCCCACACAGAACTAAATATTTTACATTCATTTTTTAAATCATCGATCTCTCATAATATCTCAGTAAGATATTATTATTCCAGATTCACCAATAAAGAACT
>NW_011898241.1:1038-2943 GCF_000151845.1 Pteropus vampyrus | reverse complement strand
GAAACAAAAGCATTACAAATCATTACATACTGCTGCTGTGTCCAAAGATTCTATTTTGTTTCATTTTTTTAAAAAGCTGATTGTGACTCATTAAATTGATTTTACAACCCACTAATGGGACGTGAACTATATTTTTAAAAACTCTAGTCTAATTATACTTTTCATCTTTAAAAAATTTTAGCCTAATTTAGATAACCATTCAGATATTTTTTTCCCAAATTTTATTTCATTTTTAACTTCTTAATTTTTAAAAGTTATTTTATGTTTGCATTCATAATTATAACAAGTGTTCAAAACATAAAAGAGAAGTAGATGTATTTTTTCCTTCTTCCTCCTTGTTGCTGCTTCCAGACCTTGTTCCTCCTTCATGCCTAATTGAACCACATGTCTTTCGAAGCACATACTTCTATTACACCACTCATTACCCTTACTGTGGCCATCATTCACTGGGCTTACTGTCTTCTTCTCACTACTCTTGTTATCAGTCTTGGTGATTTCAGTATCTCTATTCCCTGACCTTCCTTCCTCTTTGATCTTGTGCTCCACTCTACCTCGGGCATCCATTTCCTGTGAGCTTATCCTCAAGTTTCATATTAGTAATTAATACCCCTCCTTGAAAATCTCTATTTCAGGCATACTATTTTCAGACTTTACCTATTATCCTTATAGCACTCTCCATCTAGTACCTGACTGCAACAGTTTAACTCCTCTGGGATGTACAGTACATTGTTCTTACTACTTTTTCCCATCACCCTCTCTCCACATCCCTACTTCTTTCTTTACTTGACATATTCTATGTTCCATCTTAAAATTGGTCCCTGGCTTATACTCTTAACTTCCCTTTTTCCCTTTTTCACTCTGTCAAACTCACCTGGCCAAACCCCAATTCTATGTTAAATCTCAGCTTTCTATGCACTCCATGTCTGCTTCCAAACAGATGAATGTGAATGAAGCAAAACACCATAGCCCAGCAGGTTTTACTTGAATGTTTGTAACTATTAAACTTTAAGCAGGTCTTTAGTGTTGAATGGTGATCCTCCTACACTTCCCTAGTGAATTTATCCTCCCACTCTTTGAGTAACTCCTACCTTCTCAAAAGGGCAATGCTACCGCCCTCATTCTTATCTGCTGGCCTTGCTTCTTTCTTCATTCAGAAAATAAAAGCAATCGAAAGAGAATCTGTACATCTTCCCACCAATGATTCTACCAGTCTACTCGCATCTGTAAGCTATGCTTTCCCTCTTATTAGAATGGATGAACTGCCTGCTTCTCCTCTAGTCCCTCTTCTCCTGGTCTCCCTCCCTTCTCACCTGTTCAAAAGCTTTGTTCCTACAGTTATGTCCTCCCTCTTCCTGTATCATCAGTTTTTCTCTTCTCCAAAATCATTCTCATTTAGCATATAACATGCTGCAGCATCACCCATCTTAAACCATACCCTAACCCCACATTCCCCTCTAGCTACTACTACATTTCTGCACCCCTTTGAAGCAAATATCATTGAAAAAGTTGCCTATATTTGTTGTCTATACTTCCTGTTTTCTGACGCTCTCGTGAATCCACTCCAGTTCATTTATTCCAATAAACTCCAGTGAAATTGCTGTGCCATTGTCACCAGTGATTTTCACATTGCCAAATCAAGGAGTTTTTAGCTTTCAGAAAGCTCTTGGCAACATTGCACATCTGTTCACTCACTCCTTGGAGATAGTCTCCATTTGACTTCCAAGATAGCATACTCTGCTAGTTTTCCCTCTTTTTCATTGGCTGCTCCTTTTAAGCCTATGCTAGATCCTTCTCCTCTTTCTCAACAAATGTTGGTGTGAGTAAAGGCTCAGTACTTGAACTTTGTCCTTTCTGTGCTCACTCTTAAGTGATCTCATCTAGTCCCATGACTTCACACTGATGACT
>NW_011898241.1:0-313 GCF_000151845.1 Pteropus vampyrus | reverse complement strand
AGTGAACTGTTGAATTAATGTTGTAATTCAGAGTATCAGCCAAACACTTGAAGCTCTAACTTTACTTCACTGTACCACAACATCTCACTTAATGGAATCTCACTGTTAGGTGATAGAATAAGCAAACTTGTGAACCTCATGATGGTATTTAAAATAACTAAGTTGTATGTCTGTTTATTAGTTACTTAAGGTATTTTAGAGTATTTTTAAAGCAAGGTAAATTTTAATGGGTTCTTATTACCTCCATCTAGTTTCCTAGTCCTCTGAGCTATACCTACTTAGAGTTACAGTGAAAAGCCGTGTTACTTATGAT
>NW_011898240.1:0-4614 GCF_000151845.1 Pteropus vampyrus | reverse complement strand
GATAACGAGCATTTATTGAATCCATATCATGAGTAGTGTGTCATCTGGATATATATCTAGATCTAAACCTTGTTCTTTCTCCCACACAATCATCCTTTTCCTCTCTATTAGCAATTGTTTTCTTACACAATAACTAATTACATTAAAATTTTTAGAAAAATGTTACAGAAAATAGTTTAATATATCTTTGTGTGGTATGTAGTAATCAGAGAAAGTGTGATATCCACTTGGACTATTTTGCTTTTCATAGAAAAGGGATCTTTTCTTTGGCCAGAGTTAGTTAGAACCTGGGCAATTGTCTGATAGATGGTCATGTGTCATAAAAAGCATCAGGAATATAGCTTTTCCCACCCCTGGAGAAAATACTCTTGACACTCATTTCCTCCTGATTTATCCATTTGTATCAGTATTAAAATAGTATCTTTTCTCAGCACAATCATTTAGAAATAGTATTAATTACAACATAAAATGCAGTACCTTGGCTGGATTTAAGGGGGAAAAAATAGGGAAACATATGGCCTTAAGAGAGAGTAAAGAGAATAAAATATGTTTTGTCTGGAGAAGAGAGAATGTTTAAGTTGATAATGGAAAGAATACCTTTCAAATGAGTAAAAGTGATCTTTTAAAAGCTAACTAAACACTATGGGTTTATACAAAGTAGGAAGATTCAGGGTGAGATATAAAAAAGTGAGGACTGTCCAAAGTTGCAGTATGTTGCCAAGGAAAGAAATCTCCTTTTCTGGAAAGACTTTAAGGTTAGGATAAAATCTCTTTACCCCCTGGCTTTCAAGAGAATTGACACTTCAGATGGAAATAACAGAGAGCAGTAAACTGTATGGCCTTCAAAGTTTCTATAATTCTTTGATTGGACTCCAAGTTACCCCCCTGAGAGAAAATCGATTCCAGCAGCCTTGGAAGCCCTAGATCTCAGCCTCATGGTTACTTTCCGAGTCTGCAGATGAAAAAAGAAGCATACAGGAGATCATGAGGGTTCTTCAGAAAAGACAGGCTTTTTTCATGGTTTTCACTTTATTTTATTATCATTACTCTTTTTATTTATCCACAGGTAGGTTGTGGCTTATAGGTTTCTGAATAGGATTTGAAAAAAAACTGTTTTCCAGGAACTAAACACTGAATCCTGAAGAAGTCAGCATCAACAAGTTTTTGTTTTGTTTTGTTTTTTTCCTCCAAGTCTCATTAGCAAGATTGTTTGGTAAATTGAGACTATTACATTTGAGTTTTATAGATCAGTCCTTAGAGGCCAAAGCTTAACAATCCCTCCTATATGGATTCTTGAACACTCTCCAGAGTCCCACATAACCTCTGAGATGGATATAAAACACAGAGAAAACACATATACAAACACACATATAAAAAAATAATAGAAGCCAGATTTTATATTTAATAAGGTTTAGTGCATTTTGGTTAAATACATAAATAAGTAAATAACAAATTTCAGGCTAAGATAATTGCCTGGAATTATAAGTTCTTGCCGTATTTTATAAGCACTGTAACCTCATAGGATTTAAACACAAAATCGTTCTACTAGCATGCTACATACTTCATATAACACATCCTAAGTTTTGTTTGTGCTGATATTTGTACAATTCTCTATGTACCGTCAACAAAAATTCTCCAAATTTCTTCTAGTTCCTGTTTGCTCATAATTAGAATGAAAAATCAGAATGAACTTTCCAAGAAGTTGCATCTTCACTTTTAAATTCCTTTTGCCAAACTGCAGAAGAGATTCCTTGCCCGCATTAAAAATATGTTTGTGTTGAAAAACCAAATGTGTATAATGAAGACAGATGTAATTCATTACAAGGAAATTCGATTTTTAAAACACAAACTGCTATTATAAAATGTGTTTAAAAGCCAATCTACACATCCCCTTCCATGGGCACTTGAAGCTTTTGAAAGGAGAATCAATCTGCAAATGCTCATTGAGGGCTTATTGTATGATAATGATGTGCTAAGTAACATGAAGATAATTATTTGTGTAAAACAATGAATTAATCAGTTCATTGAATTAAGGCTTAGTGAGCATTTTCTATATACCGAGTAATTTGTTAGGCATTGAGAATACAGCAATAAGTAGGACAGGTTACAATCCATCAAAAAGGTAATAATTCAGTTGTGAAGAGAATTCATGGAAATGTGGAAATCTAAGCAGTAATTAAGTCGTAAAAAGTTCATGTAATCAAAAGAATGAGAAATGTAGGTCCCCGTCAGCCCTAAAGTCCAGGGAAAGGCTTTTCAAGTTAGGTAAATCTGAACAAGGTGTTAAGGATAGATTAATTTGTTCATGAAGAAAAAGGAGAACCATGCCCATAAGAAGATTAAGTATTAGTTATTGAATGATTATGCAGCAAGTCAGGCCAGGATAGTAACAATGGGTATCCAGAGAAAAGGCAACAGTGATTCTTATATAGCTTTTTCTTTTCCTCTTCCCCCACCCTCGGCTTTCTCTTTTTTCTCTTTAATATTGTTGATAAATCTTCCAAAGAGTTATGGCAGTCAGATAATAGTGAAAACAAGCTGTGTGTGGGTGAGGGAAGAAGAAAGGATGGGTGAGTATTAGAAGAGTATTGATTTTGTGTCATTGTCAATTTAAGGCTTTGGCTTGGGGAATGCTATGTATTCAACATTTTCTCTTTCCATATTCCTTTGCAGCTAATTTAGAACCATAGACCACCTTTTAGTTAATCCAGTGGGCAAGAGTACAGCAGAATTAAAAAAAAAAAAAAAAAAGATATTCAAGGACTTTCAGCCTTCTCTTCCCTGCCCTAGCTATCTTGGATGCCAAGTGTTCCTGATGATATAGCTATAAGACAGAGGAAGCAGGTCACACCAGGAGAAAGGTTTAACATCACTGAGTTTTGGAAATTAATTTGTGCGCATAGTCTAGTGTTATCTTCCCTAAGATTGACAACATTTCTCTAGTGAACCTGTTTACAAATTTTCTTCTTTCTTATTTTGTTTACAAATTTTAAATGATTAGTATAAAGCTTAATTATTGTCATTGAAAATGGACAGGCTTGGTTATTTATGCTAATGAAGCGTGAATTCTATGACTCTCAACTTCTATCTCCTAAGTTCTTACTTTACATTACATTTATTTATTGTTTTGTTCACTTGTAAATAAACTTACACATTAGTAGTAATTACATGTCTTTGAAAATTTTAGACAGTTTTAGAACAGAATAACTACCTGATTTTTAAAAAAAAAAACAGTATGGATATGTATTTTACTGATAATCTTTAATTATCATTGTTTTTTGTAAGCTCATATTTTTGCCCAGGGAAAAATTTTTTAATCTTTTGAATGAAATGATAAAAATTTTATTTTCAGAAACATGGCGGAGTGAGAGACATCCCCAGATCTCTCCCCGTGAAGCAACAATAAGGTGAACATCTAAGACTCGACAAAAAACACCCACACTGCACACCAGCAAGTCTGAGCATGGGATCTGCACATAAGAGCTACCACAGGTCAGAACCCTGGGGGTCGAGCAGGGGACAGGAAGAAACAAAGAAGCTTCTTCTCATAGCTGCCAGAGCTCCCTGTAGGAGAAGGGGGAAGGAAGAAGGTGTGGCAAGTTCCTTGAACAGCCCTGCCTGGGAGAGTTGTGAGTTCCATGCAGCCAGCAGCAGGGCTCAGTCATCATGACAGAAAGGAGAGAAGCAGGATGGCAGAGAAACAACAGTTGATTTTTACTGGCCACGATTGCAAAATTGAGGCTGAGCCGCAGCGCCCAACTCCCAACCCAGAGGGACCTTCCCTCCATACCCTCCGAGACCAATCATCGCGGAGCCCCAGGGGAATCTGAGCAAATGCTACCGAAACTGTTGCTAACACTGACAGGAAATGAAACTGAGGGCATCGAGCATGATTAAATATCTACAAGAAAATAAAAAGGCATCCAAGAATCTTAGGCACCACCTACTGGAAACCAAAAGAAAAGCACCTTCTTTGCAGCAGGCTAAAGAGAGACCTTTATATAATAAATCTTATTTCTGGGGAAAAAAAAGCAGAATACATTTCCATTAATGCCCAGGAGAAGAAACAGTCCATTAAACACCGTGAACAACCAAGGTGACAAAGCATCTCAGAAAAAAAGAGAAAAATCTCCAGAAAATAAGCTTACGTAGAAAAATGCAACTTAAATAACAGAGAATTCAGGATGGTTCTTCTGAAAAAACTCAGTGAGTTCTGAAACGAGTCATATCAATAATTTCAGGAATTGAAAAAAAAAACACCTAGGTGAGCAGAGCAAGGAGATTGAAACCCTCAAAAAGAACAGAATAGATCTTCTGGAGATAAAAACACACTACAAGAGTTGAAAAATGAAATAGCAAGCTTTGGAAAGAGTCAACTAAATGGAGAAAAGGATCAGTGATATCAAAGACAGAAATCTAGAAATAAATCAGAAGAAAGAAGAGAGAAACCAAAGAATGAAAAATAATGAAAGAGAAATACAAGAACTAGCTGATACCATCAGGAGAGAAAACATTAGAATAATGGGCATTATCGAAGTCGAGGAAAAGGAGCAGGGACTAGAAAGCATTTTCAGAAATAGTTGATGAGAATTTCCCAAATCTAAGGAATGAGCT
>NW_011898239.1:2603-4055 GCF_000151845.1 Pteropus vampyrus | reverse complement strand
GAGCCGCTCCGAGCACGGGGTGGACGGCAGCATTGCAGACGGCGTTCACGCTGTCCTGGGAAGGGACGCAGCTCAGGGGCTGTCGCCCGCAGCCGCTTCCCGTGCGCTCCCTGCGGCCGGTCACTCTGCCCAGTCTCAGCCCTTCTCCGGCCCGTCCCTGCTGCTCGTCCAAGTCTCCTTGGACGGCTGCCGTGGCCGCCTGTGCGGCCTCCCTGCCCCCAGCCCGTCCGCTGCGCACTGCAGCCAGGGCACTGGGAAACGCAGACCGCGAAGGTCATGCCCTCTCTCAGACTCTGTCGGGAGCTCCTGGCGACCAGCTGGCGCCGCTCTGGGCTGGCCCTGCGCACCTGTCTGCCTCACCACAGCGGGGTCAGTCCCCTCTCCCCTGTGGCACGTTTCTGCCCTGTGTTGCGGGCCTCGGCCTGGGGCTGCTGGTGCTGTGGCCGGGCTCGCTGGGCGGGCACTGGCTGTGGGGCCACAGACACCCCACCACGGCCGCCGCTCAGCCCTCGGGGCTGACTGTGGCTACAGCCACAGGGGACTTTGGGAAGATGCTTACCCCTCTCAGCCCTGGAGTGCTCACGGTACCAGGGCCATGCGCCCCCCTCCCCCCCAGTTCTGCCTCTGTTGGAGTCAGGGGCGGAGTTTCAGTCTGTATGGTCAGATTTAAAATGCCAGAGCCAGAATTGAAGCATGGGAAGGGCAAGCAGGGTCCCTGGAGCAGTCAGCACCTAGGTCGTCCAGGGCCTTCGGAAGGGGCCGCTCATGGCGGGCACTGTTCTGTCAGGAATGGCCGGCGAACAGGCGACTGGCGTGAAGCTGGCTCTGCGGGGCGGGCTGCCCGGAGGGGTCTGGGCACGGCCCTTTGGCCAGCCGGGCGGACAGCAGGGTGACGTCTGAGGTGCAGAGGGGTGGCGGGAGGGGGCTTCCACACATTCGAGGGCACTGCAGGGGACGCTGGCCTGTGGCGTTCCCGTGACTTTGTGAGGTCTGTCTGGGGGGGTCAGGCACGCGTGACGTGCAGGCGAGGTCCGTTCCGCTGAGACCCAGTGCCCACTGCCTGTCGCCTGCAGTCGTGGCCTGTGCCTGGCAGCTGGGTCCTCAGCCCCTCGTAGGCACCGCCATGCGACCTCAGGTGCTCGTGGCTCATCCCATTTAGCTCAAAGAGCAGCGAAAGGCCACGTGGGCAGCGCCACGCTTTCCTCTGCTTTTGTGAGAGGGAGAAGGGACGTTTCTTAAGTGAGAAGACATTGTTAGGACATCGCCGAATCTCCCAACAAAACGCAGAGGTCGATGGGTTTTGGAAGAAAACAAACCGAAGCGAGCGTAGCGGGGGCGGGAGGGGGCGCGGGCCCCACGGCCCAGAGCCCGGCACTGACCTCGCGCCAGCAGAGACGGTCCAGAGACACCGCGGCGCCCGGCCCCCACCCCCACCCTGGCCGGAGGGACGGG
>NW_011898239.1:0-918 GCF_000151845.1 Pteropus vampyrus | reverse complement strand
GGCTTCCACATGGGCAGCGGGCTCAGGAAGGAGGGACCTTTATCAGGATCCTTGCTAACTATGTTGTCCGACGGGACACCCAGGCCACCGGGACCATGTCCTTGCTTGGCTTCCTGTGATCCCAACATCAAAATGCGAAACCCGGTTAGATAAACGGACTTTGTGAAGTGTTAGGACCATGAACATGTGACTCTGCGGAAACTCATTTGTCTCCCAAGGGCAGAGCCACCGGCCATCCCCACTGCCACAGCCCAGTGAGGCGGCTGTGACTCAGACAGCGTGTAAGCAGTTTGCAAAGCCGTGTTTCTCTTCGACTAGATTCTGTACTACAACGACCAGCGACGGTGGGCTCAGCCCCTGGAGGAGATGAAAAGATAGGGGGGTCGTCAGACTGGCTGCCCACCGCCCCCACGGTCTCCTAGTGTGCGCAGGTGGGGACGGCACCGGGGGGAGCTGTGGGCATGAACGGAGTACCTGGGGACACGAGGCGAAGGGACCCCTCAGCAACATCCCTCTGCTGAAAGGAGCCACACGCTGCCGCAGAGGCACGTGCGATGGATTCCGCTCATGTTTACGGCTGAGCACTATCCCCTCGTATGCACAGACCACTGTTTGTTTATCCGGCTGTCTGTCGACGGTCACCCCGGTTGCCTCCATACCTTGGCTCTTGTAAACAATGCTGCAGTGAACATAGGGGTGCGTAGATCTTTTCAAATTCGTATTTTGGATTTCTTTGGATAAATACCCAAAAGAGGGATTGCCAGGTCACGTGATAGGTCTAGTTTTAATTTTCTGAGGAGCCTCCATCCTGTTTTCCACAGCAGCTGCACCGTTTACGTTCCCGCCCGCAGAGCACGAGGGCTCCCTTTCTCCACGTGCTCGCCAGCGCCTGTTTGTGGTTTTATTGATCACAGACAC
>NW_011898238.1:4222-4644 GCF_000151845.1 Pteropus vampyrus | reverse complement strand
CACAAATCTCAGCACCAACGGGCACTCCACACACTGTCGTGCCACGTGTTCAAAGGCCACTCCCAGCCTCTGAAATGCCCTTTGCTCCCCGCCCTTTCTCTGTGCCTCATTTGCCTGCAAGGCTAAAACCCAAAGACAGGAGCCTCTGGCAAGCCCGCCTGTCCGAGCATTCTGCGAAGGGACCAGATAATGCCTCCGCCCTTCCTTGTTACGTGGCGTTGTGATGGCTTCCATGAGGCTATCTATTTAATCATGTTTTCAGCCCCCTGCTTTGCCCCGTGGCGGGGGGCTTCATGAAACACCCGAATCGTGTCGCTCTGTGGATCCCTACCTCCCAGAGTCCCGTCCCTAAATAGCTTTCTCTTTCGTTCTCACCTCTGCTGTCAACCCTTCAAAACGAGAAACTGACGGGCACTATAATT
>NW_011898238.1:0-1027 GCF_000151845.1 Pteropus vampyrus | reverse complement strand
GATGCTTCCACATAATATAAGATGCTGACAATGACGACGACACAGGAAGTCTGCCACGTTCAAGAAATCTCTTCTTTTCTGGCCTGGAAAAGGGCGCAGCTGTCCATTTGTTCTGCAGGTGCCAGAGAGCATTATTGGTCGTCTCCAGAGAGCATCCGGGTACGCTTCCCTCTCTGCGAGGTGACGTTTTGTGAGGTGGGGCGATTCTTGCAGCCTTGTCTGCAGACGAGACACTCGTAAAGGTGACACAGGGACCCAGCAAGTCACCGCCAGCAGCTTGAGCACAAAGCCTCTGCGGGCGGCCGCAGCTGGAGGTTCTGTCCTATAGAGAACACATCCTTAGGGGATCAGCGATCCTTGCCCCTGAGGACCGAAGAATGATGGCCTCGAAAGGTCGCCCATAAGTCGCCCAGCTTTGGTGCCTTGATGGGACTGGCGAAGTAGCCTGCATTTTCTCTCCGTGTCAGACAGAGCCAAGGGGACTAATCAGTGCATCTGGGGCTGGCTACTCAAAATCCCTCGGCTGGGACAGGACAGAGGTGCCTGGTCATTGGTCCTGCGGTTTACTCTTCTAAGTGGACACAGAGTCAAAAAAATGGAGGGCAATCTGGGTTCCTGCCTCGGGTTGATTTCGAGTGTGAAATGAGGTGCAGAAGAGACAGAGGGTGGGTGCCAGCGTCTCCTGGGTGGGGATCTAGGTGCCCCCGAATGTCCTCGGGAAAAATGTCTTCCTAGGGGATCTCCCATCCAAGTACTAAGCAGACCCAACCTTGCTGAGCTTCCGAGATCAGACGGGCTCGGGCTTGTTCCGGGGGGCAGGGCCATACAGCCCAATCGTATTTTTACAGTTTTATTTCATCATAGTGATAACACTTAATGTGAGACCCGCCCTCTCAACAGAATGTTAAGTGTGTCATACTTAAGTGTTAAGTACAGGTTACAGGCAGATGTCGACAGCTTTTTCATCTTGCATAAAGTGAATCTTTATGCCCATCGATTAGACTCAGCAATCCGGGTTTTTATCCAA
>NW_011898237.1:2170-4345 GCF_000151845.1 Pteropus vampyrus | reverse complement strand
AGCAGAACACAGCAGCGCCCGAGAACAATTCACTGGGGAAAACCGGGGTGTGCAAGAAACACACGGGCATCACCTTTTGGACACTTCTGCAGGACAGGTCCTGCATGCTTGGCCTCCCAAGGGAGCTCCCTGCTGTAACTATCCCCTCCCCCTACAATTTCATACATCTACTCTTTACACTGAGGCCAGAGGGGGCCCTCGGTGGTCCGAATCTGATGTCACCTGGTTAAAAACTCTTCTCACTGTTCTTAGGCTAAAACCCAAATCCTTGGTACATCTACAAGGCCTGCACATCGGGCAGTCCCCTCAGCCTTATCTAATCACCGCTGTGCCTCTCTGCCCCGCCGCATGGCTGTCTGTCATCTTTCTCAACTCCCCATTGGCCCCAGAACCGTTGATTCTGCCAGGCCCCCTTTCCTGGCACCCACATCTACATCCAGTCTTCAGAGGGGTCGTTGCTCCCCCAGAAGCTTCCCCGACATCTGGGCAGGCCAACCCCCTCCCCCCACCCCGCCCCATGACCTGCTCCCACAGCGCGTAGCACAGTGGCATCTGACTTTGGACTGCATCATACTGTGATTAGTGTTTGCCTCCCCCATAAGACTAGACTAGAAAAGACAGAGACACTGGCTTTCGCTCTCGTCATTGGTCTGCACTTGACTTTATTTTAAGCACCCCATTAAAGCACAGTATGTGGGCCTACAGTTCCACTGTCCTTCATTCTGAAAAGATGTCCCTCCTATTTATCTGGTATTAACAGTGTCCTTTCTTTCATGAAATAATAGTTCATAAATGCTTTTTTTTTTTCCATATGACTACTTGGTGAAATAAAGGTTGGCAATCCTATCCCTGGAGGCTTTTTGGGGTTTTATTTGTTTTGGCATTTCACTGGGCTGTGAAGTCCCAAGGTCCGGGAACCACTGGGAACCACGGCTCTATATGGCGATGGATCTCTTCCAGGCCCCCAGACCCTGGCAAGTGCGTCCAGCCTGGCGTGGAATCAGACCTAGAGCACAGAGGCCTGCTTATCTGTGGGCCTCTCTCTGGGGGTTTGGTCCTCTCTCTCAGACCTCATGACCTAGGATTCTCACAGCTGTGCAGGGCTCCTCTGAGGAACAGGTATCTCGGTTATAACAGAGCAAACGTGGAAGTGTCACCAATCGTGGAATGGTTACATGAGACATCTCTGTCAATGGAGCATCGTGTGAGCTACAGTAACTCTGAAATCTGTGGGATAATGTGGAAAACGGCCTCTGAGGCGGGTGGGGAGGGTCTTCCAACCTGTTCCCTGGACATCTCGGCCAAGCTGCTTGCTGCGGCCTCACCTCGCCAGCCAGCTCACCTCGCCATCTCCCATTTGGAACCAGCTTTTCCTCCAGGACTGGCCCTTGGATTACAGAATCACTGTCTGCTAACCGCCTGATGCCAGGATTGTCCCCAAGCTCAGAAACCAGACTGTCAGCATCGTCATGGAAGGTCAGTCACCAAATGCTGTCCCCAGATTGTGTCCCCATCCTCCTTTCCCCACTGTCATTGGCCCCTGGCCACAACCTCCTACATGGCCTCCTTGCAACTGTGCCAGGCACTGTTCTGGGCACTTCACACACATTAACTAATTTACTCCTCCCAACAACTTCCATTTTACAGGTGAAGAAACTGAAGCTCCAAGAGATTAAGTCACTTGTCGAAGACTATATACTGGGCAGGCAAGGGGCAAGGGCGGGACTCCACTCCGGGCACGTCTGCCCCCAGGGCCACTACGCTCATAACCGCTATGCTCCGTGGCCTCTCTAGCCCCTTGACACGGCTCACAGGCCTCTGCTGAGACGGTGTGACCTGCAGTTCTAGTTCTGGAAGTACGCTTTCAGGACAGATGTCCCTGCAGGAACCCACTGATAGCTTCCCACTGCACTGGAATTGAGGGGTTCATTTCAGCTCCTACCCCACTGCTCCTTACCTGCCGGCCATGCCAACTTCCTTTAGGATCCTGGGATCCTTTGGGATCCAAGCTTTCTCCCACCTTCCAGCCTCACCTCTGCCATCCCTTCCAAGTGGCAGGCCTCAGTTTTGCATTTCTCATAGAATCTTCTGGTCCTTCCTTTGCATGGCCCTCTCAAGAGAGGCCCTCCCTAACCAGCCTCTGAGGTCCTTTCTGCTAGTTATTCCCTAGCACGG
>NW_011898237.1:0-486 GCF_000151845.1 Pteropus vampyrus | reverse complement strand
TGCGTCTTTGATATTGTCAGAAGCCACACCGCTATAGCTTACCTGCCACACCTGGCCCAGAGGCCTGCTGCTGGTCAGCAGACAGGTGAGATGGCTTCCTAGTACTGTTATGCTGTGGTTCCTTATCAAAGCGTGACAAGTTTAGTAAATACACTCTAAGTCACCTCTTCCTGCTGTGTGACTGGCATTCCTTTAAAGCCTGTCAGACCATATCGCCTTAGATAAAAGTTGACCAACCCCAAACATTTCTCCTTGAGTCAGTTTTTTTTTTTTTTTGGTCTGAAAGACAAAAAGCTAAGCTCATAAGAAGCGTACCCAGCTTCCAATCATTCTGCAAGTATGAATGCCTTCACCTACATTATGATGCTTCCTTCGTTTTCTATTCAAGAAGGCATTCTATGAAACTCAAAGCATGCTAATTTTTCCCCAATGAGGGTCAAAAGCTCCAGTATTTAAAAACAATCACATACACAAAAAAGGTCAACA
>NW_011898236.1:3918-5507 GCF_000151845.1 Pteropus vampyrus | reverse complement strand
TGTATGTGTGTGTGTGTGTGTGTGTGTATGTATTAAACATGCTAAATTGAGAGAAGATCAGGATTTTTTGATAATGATCTATTTGATAACATTCAATGGTTATTAAAGAGTTATTAAAACCAAAGGGGGAGAAACTAAAATCATTTGGTGAATGAAGGGGAAAAGCCAAAAACTCTCTTCTGAATATGTTGCTCATTTTGGTATAGGTTTTAAGTTGCAATTGGAGAATTCTCATTAGAAACTCTATTTACTTCATTCTCCAGCTCCTGCTTTTATTAGTGGTATTACTGTGAAGAAAGCTTATTTCAGTTCCTAAATGAAAATCTTCCTGAAGTCATATTGAATATTCAATTGACTACACTATCTTTCCAAGTTAAATGTTCTAGAAAGTGCTGTTATTGTTGTGTTAATATTGTTATTTTATGGTCATCTCTGGTAGGATCTGTCTCTACACCATGTGAAGATATATTGTAAAGAATATACATACACATTTAACTTTTGAGGATTTTTAAAGAACATATAGAACCTATGTTCCCCCTGCCCGCCCCGCCTTGGTCTTGTATAGTGGTTAAAGGGAAAATTCAAAAGTTCAGAGTAAGGTCTTAAAATGATATATCAAAATAGGTGCCATGACTTGTGGGCCATTTTATTTTAGCAGGGAAATTGGATGGCTTATCAGCATATACATACATACATTTTATTTTAATAAGGAAATCGAGTAGCTTATAAGCACACACTTAGACATATCTTTTTCTCACTATAAAAATAGTATATACTCTGGTGAACATTTTGGAAAATATAGAAAAATACAAATAAGAAAAATTTATCCATAATCTCATGACACATTTGAAGCCACTGTTCATACTTTAGAATTTTTCGTTTCTTTTAATAGGTAATTCTGCTTTCATAACTATACCAACTTATATTTAAATGGAAAAGAGGACTTTTTTGTTGTTAAACATAACTGAATGGATTAAGAGATAATACATAGCAAAACAGACCTCTCTGAGATTTTTAAACAAGTCATCATCTTGCTCTTCTTCCTGTACTTGGCTTTATAGAATATTATATGTAAATATATAGTTCTATCATACATTTATTATATTATGTTATGCTATACTACATTATATAATATTATATTCTATTGCATTTCTTTGATGAGACATCAAGTTATGACTGGAACAGTACTGTGTCATAATGTCTGGATGCCAGAGACCACATCCTGTTCATCATCGTATTTTCCAAATCACCTCCACAGGGTACATAATATGGACTCAGTAAATCCTCATTGAATTAAATTGTCTTCTTTAGAACATCACCAGACAGCAAATGTAATCCTTATTACACTTTTGATCAGTGTGACACATTTCAAATAATGAACACAAAAAAAATGCCTCTCTAACACCTCTGTCAGTAGCAAAAATCCAAAATTATTTCAAAGAAGAAATGAGCAGTAGACTTCCGTATTTTGCAATAAAAAGGTACCTACCTTTGAAACGATTTCTTTTTCTAAATGATGTAAGAAAGGAAAGAATGGGCTGTCATTTAAAATCTAGATCACAGCTCCACAGAGATGATCCACCTGCTCA
>NW_011898236.1:0-1023 GCF_000151845.1 Pteropus vampyrus | reverse complement strand
TAGACATTAACCAAAGAAGTCTGAGAAACCAAGATTTTAATTATAGCCAAATTAAATGATTATAAAAGGATCAGAAGAAATCATTTAAATGAGCAACTAGCAAATATCATTCATTCGAAACCACGTAAACGTATGCAAGGGTGCATGTTTCTGCTAGTTCTACTTTGTAGAAGCTCACAGCACAACTCACAATTATGTCACAATTTGCCCTCATCAAGTCTTGTGAGTTCCTTGAAAGTAGAGTCTGCACATTAACCACCTTGATATTCTGAACACTCAGCAGAGTGCCTGGCACGTTGTAGACATGAAATAAATATTTTCTTGAATTGACTTACATCCACCACCAGTACATTAAAAACAGAAAATAAAAGATAAAAACAAGCTGTGTGATTTCCTCTAGACACAGTTGCAATTTACTGTCTAAGACAGTCTCACCAATCAAACATTTATCTCCAGTCCTTGAGAGGATAATTTTCCTCCAACAATTATTATTAATACCTTTTACCAACTCGGGACCATAGCAAAATTGAACTTATGAAAAATGCCTGTCTTTTTTCATCCTTGGAGTAATTATACCTTTCAAAACACTATCTTTTTCAGGTTTCCAGATGACAGTGTTTTTCAAATCTCAGAGTGCAAAAGCTGAATCATTTTATCAATAATGTGCAAGATAGAGACATGTCCAAGGTTACTCAAGCAGGGTCATAAATCAACTCCTTGATGATATGTCTCCCAAGATTAAAAAAGAGAGATCATATAACATTTTGTAGATGGAAAGTCCCATACTGGTTGTCATACATTAAAAATGATACAGAAATGCACTTGCATAGAAATATAGTAGTTATATTATCAACCAGCTCCAAAACCATTTAGATAATTTGAGTATAAAATGAGTTTTTAATAATTATTTTAACATTACAATTTGGCAAAACACATTTCTGTTTTCTTTGCCAAATGAAGAAATAGAAAATATAGAAAAGCAATAAAATACTGTAAGTGAGTGATAATATTTTTCTTTTTTTC
>NW_011898235.1:3058-3836 GCF_000151845.1 Pteropus vampyrus | reverse complement strand
GTGACCCTCCGCCTCGTCCACTTATTGCTTTTTCTTGCCTGTTTCTTGCTCCTAGATTTGTTTTGTGTTCTCTATGTCAACCTTTTACAGTGAAAGTTGAATGTGCTGAATCATGAAATCTTACTGGAAGGGAAAAGTTATTTTTGGCCATTTATTTAGTAAAAAGCACTCTAGAGAATGCAACCCAGAAATGTACTTTATTATGATAGCTTAATGTAAGAAAAGAACTAAATAACGAATATTTGCCCTTTGTCATCTTCACTTGGGAATCGTTTTTAATGTGAGCCAGCATGAAACCATTTGAGCAATATGCAATATTTTAAGATATAAAATTACCCATGTTTTTAATAGCAGCTCACGCGTATTGACTGTTACATGCCAGGCACTGGAGACAGGCACATACGCAGGGAGGGACCTTGAAGGGTGTGTCCTGGTCCCGCTGCAGGGAAGCTGGGACTCCATCCCCCGTGTGGGAGGCCGGAGTCCTGGTCATTACATGGCTCAGCCCCAGGTGGCTTCAGAGGCAAAGGGGAGGGGTGTCAGGGTCTCGAAGTCACCTCCCACGCGTGGACCCCTGAAATGGCCTTTGCTCAACCCATTTGGCCAGGTCAGATCATGGAAGGACAGGGAAGAGGCCAAGGTGATGGGTTTTATCCCTTTAATGATAACTCCCCGCCCCTCCTCCCACGTCATCCCTTCCGCACAGTCTCGCCTGCCCCCCACCCTCCAAAGGCTGTGGTCGCTGGGCCTCTCTCCTCTGGTCGCTGGGCCTCTCTCC
>NW_011898235.1:0-1275 GCF_000151845.1 Pteropus vampyrus | reverse complement strand
TATTTCTCAGCTTTCGATTTATGCGACGCTTCGGAGGTCAACTCTTAAACCTGTGGCATGTGGGTTACACCTGAACTCGGAGGAAGCACTTTGATATGAGTGCAGCGGTCTGCGCGGTGAGCGGTGGCCGGAACCAAGATCCGAATGCAGGTGGGTGTGGATGAAGGTCCCCCAGGAAGGCCGGGACGCGGGTGGACAGGCGGGCAGCGGGCACGGGGGCTAAGCGAGGGTCCCACAGAGGGTGGCCGGACTCTTCGTGACTTTGCAGACTCCCATCACGAGGTGGAGTCAGCGCCCCCTGCCCTTTGGTTTTGAGTTGGGCCATGTGACCGGCTTTGGCCTCTGGACGTTAGCCGTCGTCTGGGACGGTCCCACTTCTGCTCTGTGCCTCTGCTCTCACCGTGGGAACAGGCCCAGGCCAGCAACCATGTGTGGAATGAACACCTGGGCAGAGCCACGGTGACCAGCCACAGCCTGCTGGCCCACATGTAAAAGAGCCAGCGGAGATCAGCTGAGCCTTCCAGCCACCGCACAGCTGGTGGCAGGTGTGAGTGGGCCCAGCCCGGCCCGCAGTCGCCCCTCTGCTACGGTTTGGGTACTTTGTTATGCAGCCTCCCTGTGGCACGGATAACTGATGAAGCGGGCTTCAGCCTGGTCCCTCTGGGGCCTCAGAGTGTGAGTTGCCCCAGAGGCCACCTGGCCCGCGGTGAGGGGCTGGGCGTTCAGATTCCTGCTTCCGGAGACCTGGGTGGAGTGACGCCGGCGGGGACGTGACGCCCCGCACACCCGGCCCCTGCTGCCTGCGGCAAAGGCTCCTTTGAGCTGTGCCGACGTCGGACTCTGTCCCGCCGCCCACTGGGAGCGAAAGCACGCTGAAGCCAGGGGACGGCGCCCCAACAAGGGACAGGGGGCGGGGCTTCTGTCCACCAGACACACCAAGCTGAGGCTGCTGTGGAAGGTGCATCGTGAGGCTGCACCGGACAGAAAGCTTCTTAGGAGACGTTGTGTGCAGCTGACGTGTGCCGTTTACAGTGAAAAACCCTCTACGCGCGAGATATCTGACTCCTGAAGAAAGCGTCATCTTCTTTGACAATTTGGAATCCACTGCCGAGTCCGCCTGGTGAAGAGCTCAGAGGCCCTGGGAGAGGACCCCCCGGCGAGGGGCACGGGCAAGAGCGGCGCCGTCAGACAGGGCCGCCCCTCCCCCACGCGCCCTAGGAAAGGGGCAGAAAAGATGTCCCGCCACCGACCGGAAGAAAGCCACGTCAGCTCCTC
>NW_011898234.1:3262-5796 GCF_000151845.1 Pteropus vampyrus | reverse complement strand
TAAGCATTTTCTGTATACCAGGCACTGTCCTGGGTACATTGCTTACTCTACCTCGATTTATTCTCACAGCAATCCTGTAAAGTAGGTACTTTATTGTTATTGCCTTTATTGTACTCATGGAGAAACTGAGGCTTGGCGAGGTCCTGTGACTTGCCCAGTCCATCCATGTCTGGGTGGTTCAAGTGCCCATTTTTCCTACTCTACTGCCTCTCGGGTCCCCCTTTCTGATGTTTGTCCTCTTTACAACATCCTTTATCATTGTCCTGTTTGCAACATCCTTTATCAGTGGTCCTCGAGCCTCTGCTTGCATATCTCTAGGAACGGGGGACTCACCCCTGCCCAGTGCAGTTTGTTCCACTGTTCAGACAGCATCAGTGTAGAGGGATCCTTAATTGCTCATCATAAAGAGAATAAATAAACAAATAAGTAAATAAATGAGTGAGTGGACATGTGTCCCCTACCCATCGGTCCTCATCCGGTCCCTTAGAATAATAAGAATAACTAATCTATACTGAGCAACCAGTATGTTTCACATACCATGCTAAATGCTTTACGTTTGTTATTTCATTTTACACACGAGGGTCTGAAGTGTAGAGAGGTTAAATGACCTGTTCAAGGTCGCAAAGACAGTGCTGGGGTTAGAATCCAGGCAGACGGACTGCAGAGTCCCTGATCTTAGCCACTGCACTCCACCCCCGCCTGATCATAAGTATGTAAGCAAAATGGAACACTGGGGTCATCCCACCACGTTTCTCACATTGCTCCAGGATTGCAAACTTCGCGGGGGGTGGTTTGAGCCTTTGCCGCTCTCTCCTCTCCCCTCTTCCAGTCCTTCCTCTTCCTCCTCCCCCTTCCTGCAAGGGCTACCCCATCAGCCTTCCTGACCCAAGGTCAAGACTTCCCTCTGAACTGTGACCTTTTATTCTCTCACACAGAGCCAGCTGCTCTCCATCCCTCAGCTCCAGAAAGGGGTGCTCTTGGGAGGCTGGCAGAGTGTTGGGGATGCTCCCGTTGTCTGTTAGAGACCGTAGGGATAAGAAGTAGGCCCCCAAATGGCTTCCCACTCACAGCTAATAATAACAGTAATAATAGTAGCTGACATTCTGGTCACATACCATATGTCAGCTTGGCTGTGCACTTGTGGTATGACCTCATTAAGCTCCGGGGCCTCTTGACCTTAGAAATGGTCAGAGAGCCTGACTCTGGAGAGGGTGTTCCCGCTGCTCAGGGGATCAGGCAGGCTCAAGGCCACCCAGCGGCTAGAGCCTTGGCTCTGAAATCAAACAGACCGGGGTTCCAGTGGCAGCTCTGACGCTTAGGAGCCGTGTGATGTTAGAAACAGTACCTACCCTCTCTGGGCCTTGGCTCCTCATCTGTAAGATGGGTAGGAGAGGGTTGTCGATTGACATCACAATCACCCGATGTCATTTGTTTTGCGTGCCTGGCCCAGGTGAGTGGGGAGAATTGGAGAAATACCAGCCGGTGCTGTCAGTAGTAGGATTATGTCTCATTTAAGTGTGATCGTAGGTGGACTTCATGATTCCTGTTCTTTTTTTTCATCACTTCTCTTCAGATGGGATTTTCATGGTTTCTGCCTACGTAGAGCTGTCTGGATTCCTCGCTGGGTCATTCCTTGTTTTCTGATCTCCATCCTGGGTGGATGAGGAGGCTGGTTTGTCTTCCAGGAGAACTCAGTGTGCTTGCGTGTGCGTGCGTGTGTGTGTGTGTGTGTGTGTGTATTTTCTCCTTATGTGTCTGAAGGACTCAAAGTTACTATTACCGCATTATTTAGATTTTTCTCTTTCTTTTCAGAAAAGGGATGTTTGGGCTGAAGCTGAAGAAGAGGAAGAAGAAAGCAGAGAAAGGGTTAATTCTAGCCAACAAGGCCGCCGAAGGTGAGGCTTTTGGGGGGATGGGGAGCTGACTGCTAACAGAGGGGACCCCGAATTGGCTGAGAATGGGGTTCACTCTTCATAGGAGTGGAACGGGAAATGTGCTGCCTGCTGGGTCTTCAGATCCTGCCAGTCATAGGTGTGGGCCTATGGCAATTTGCCTCAGGGTGGCTGGTCATCCGGTCATTGGAGCAAATATAGGTGGGCGGACACCCGCTGGGCTGAGGAAGGGGATCCACAAAGAGGCAGAGACCAGATTCAAGTTTCCGCTTCTGTTCTAATTTGCTCTGTGGCCCAGGATAAGTCACTTGGAGGCTGAGTCTCAATTTTTTCTTGGGCTGACCTCCCATAGCCATTGGGAGGATCAAGTGAGACTTTGAAAATCAGAATGAGATTAGCAGCTGCTATGGGGGAGGCTTTGTATATATTATTTCGTTTAACCCCTGCCCTACATCATCTTACCAGTAGGTATTGTTGTCCTAATTTACAAATGAGGTTATAAGGAGTGTGAGAGTGAGCTGTGAGAAAGACCAGCTGCAGGAATCTGCAGAGCCCAATGAAAAACAAAAATGCAAAGCCATTGTTAAGAAATTATTAAGACTTTCTAGATGGTGACAACAAAGCATTAAGCCAAGTGCAACA
>NW_011898234.1:0-1392 GCF_000151845.1 Pteropus vampyrus | reverse complement strand
AGCCCCTACTGCCGGAGACTGATAAAGTCCATAGAGCTGAGTATATGTTGGTCTTTCTTGGCCGGCCCTGGGAAGTTAGAACTTTTCTAGGTGAAATGTTTAAAGATTCTCAAAGTCCGTAGTTCTTACATCTGTATATTTTGAGGCATACTGATTATGCCTTAATTTTCTAAAACCCCAGTTACCTTAACCCCTCCATTAATTAGTTGCCCAGCAAATAGTTATTGAGTACATTCCAAGATTATCTATTCATTTATCTGCTCAACAAATAGTAACAGAATGTCTGCTGAGAGCTGGGTGCTGTGCCAGGTTCTGGGTTTATAATGGTGAACAGTGGGTAGCCTAGCGAGGAGACAGCTCTGTGTCGGACTCTTCCGTTTGCCCCTCCAGACCTATCCTGCACCTTTCTCCACCCGTTCTCTGTCCCAGGAGGCTGACCTCTATGGGTGCATGACCCAGGTCCCTTCCTCAGTGGGGCTCCCCAGCGGGAGGTCTGAGAGAGGGAGGAGAGTGAGGTCGGGATCGGTGGCTGGATGTGTCTCTCAGTGGAAGAATGGCTGCTGCTTCTTGCAGGGAAGCTGACTGAACCTGACTTCTAGGTTCTGGTAACTGCTCTCTCCTCTCATTTTTGAGGCCTCCAAATGGTAATAGCTTGGCTGTTGTGAGCCCCAGAGCTATACAACCCTTTGTGGATTTTCTCCACCCATGCCTTTGCGAAAATAAAATTCCTCGATGGTCCTGTTCGGGGTGGTCTGTCTGTTATCTGCCGGGGCCCTGGTGAAGTAACTGCATTACAAGTCAAGGAAAGCGACATAACAAAAAGAGACAGCATGTCGAAACGCATACTACTGGGGAATCTGTTTTAGCGCAGTCAGAGAGGGATTTTCTGGGGAGGTAACATTTAAGCTGAAACTTCAAGAAAGAAAAGGAGCCCACCAAGGGGTGGGCAGGGAGAGCAAGCAGGAGAGAGCTCGTTGAAGTAGAAGGAACAAAAATAGGCCTGTTTGACTGGAAAAAAGTGACAGCAGGGATAGGGGGACAGGTGGGCCAAAAGGAGGAGACAGTAGCCAGATGGAGCAGGACACCAGAGTCATGAGGAGACTTCAGATTTATTCTAAGTACCATGAAAGCCATCAAGGGGTTTTAAGAAGAGAAGTAATATGATAAGGGTATTTTTTTAGATGGTCACTCTGCATGCTTCATGGTGGATGGGTTGAAGAGAACATAGCAACTCCACAAATGAATGAATAAATGAAAACTATAGAAGAAGCTTTAGCTGCCTGCCTTTCTACCTCCAGGTCTGTCTCACCCTCCAGAACGTAATGTAGCAGAAGGAGTCCACGCCTGTTACTCCTTCCATCCTTGGTATTGAACGTAACAGTTTCTGGCATA
>NW_011898233.1:5336-7581 GCF_000151845.1 Pteropus vampyrus | reverse complement strand
TGTGAAGTAGAAGATCATCTGCTAAGGATAAGGAGGCAGGTAGCAGAAGGACCACTTAGTATGGTTCAGGGTTCCAGTGAATTAGAAAACTATATATTTATAATGCTATTAGTTGTGGCATTTTTCTCTACCAGTGCTCAGCAAAGCGCAGATTTGAGTTTGGAGAAGGCCAGTAGATAGATTCACACAGGATAAGAGCTTTGGCATAGTAGTGATTGAAGTGATAGATTATGGAATCTAAGTAGGCTGGAGGAAAAAAGGAGGAGTTAAGGGCTCTCAGAGGTTGATGAAATCATAGAACAAGTACGTAAAATGGGAATGAAGGCGTGAGAGAGCTGGAAGGCCAGGTTAAAGTATCCCTGTGTTTACTTGAAGAATGGGCAGCTCTTCTAAAAATGTAAAGTCAATGTAACAAACTAATTTATGGGAATAAGATTAATTCTTTTCACGGAAAAAGTAAGAAAGCGGAAGCTGTGAACCCAAAGACATTCATTTCATTTTAATTTACTTCTTTAGTTGTAGGATCTGGTGATCCCTATAGATACACAATAAAGAAATAACATGAGGAGCCCAGTACAGAGGTCATGGGCAAAGCACGGAAGTGCAGGATGGCATGGTATGCTGACATTGGACATTTCATGGGTCTGACATTGCACTAGGCCCCCCATTTCTTCTCCACTCCATGGACCTATGTATTTTTTTAACTTATTATTTCTTAATTATTCTTTTTATTTTTCAATTACAGTTGACATTCAGTATTATATTTTAGATGTACCGCATAGTGGTTAGAAACATATAATTTATAAAGTGATCTCCCTGGTAAGTCTAGTACCTACCTGGCACCGTACATAGTTATTACAATATTATGGACTGTATTCTCTATGCTGTACTTTACATCCTTGTGACTGTTTTGTAACTACCAGTTTGTACTTCTTAATCCCTTCACCTTTTTTCACCTGCACTCCCCAACCCCCCTCCTATCTGGCAACCATCAGTTTGTTTTTTGTATCTATGAGTTTGTTTCTGTTTTTCGTTTGTTTATTTGTTTATTTTGTTTTTTATTTCCACATATAAGTGAAATCATGTGGTATTTGTCTTTCTCTATATGATTTATTTCACTTAGCATACTCCCCTCTGGGTCTGTCCATATTGTTGCAAATGGTAATATTTCATTCTTATGGCCGAATAATATTCCATTATATGTATGTACCACTTCTTCTTTAGCTAATTGTCAATAGACACTTAGTTTGCTTCCATTCCTTGGCTATTGTAAATAATGCTGCAGTGAACATAGGGATGCATAAATCTTTTCAAATTAGTGTTTTGGAGTTCTTTGGATAAATACCCAGAAGTGGGATTGCTGGGTCATATGTTAGTTCTATTTTTAATTTTTTGAGGAATCTTCATACTGTTTTGCATAGTGGCTGCACCAGTTTGCAATACCACCAATAGTGCACAAAGGTTCCCTATTTTCTACACCCTTGCCAACACTTAACCTCTTGTCTTTTTTATGACAGCCATTGTAACAGGTGTGAGGTGATATCTCAGTGTGGTTTTGACTCGCATTTTCCTGATGATTAGTGATGTTTAACACCTTTTTATGTATCTGTTGGTCATTTGTATGTCATTCCTGAAAAAACGTCTATTTAGTTCCTCTGCCCATTTTTATTCGAATTGTTTTAATTTTTCCTATTGAGTTATATGAGTTCTTTAGACATTTTAGCTATTCTTATCAGATATATGATTTGCAAATATTTTCTCTCATTCTGTAGGTTGCCTTTTCATTTTATTGAAGGCATTAAATTACTGTATTGTATATTTGAAAGTTACTAAGAAGATCATTCTTAAAAGTTCTCATTACAAGAAAAATTATAACTGTATGGTGATAGATATTAACTAAGCTTATTCTGGCAATAATTTCATAACATATACCTATGTTCAGACATTATGTTGTCAACTTCAAACTAATAAAAAGTTGTATGTCATTTGTATATCAAAAAACTGGGGGAAAAAATAATGGTCAGATGGGAATAGACTGAGCAATGAGCAGTGGGCTGTAGGAATTAGAGACATAATAATTGAAATTTGTGGAAAAGAGAAACAGTAATAGTACCAGAATCTGTAAATATTGTTCTTCTCTTTAACATTGTACTCCCATAATGTATTTTGGTTAAAGTAAATCAATTTGGTCATTTGTTAGGTTAAAGTAAGGTTTTTTGGTGTCCTTTTTTTTAAAGCTAAAATG
>NW_011898233.1:0-1546 GCF_000151845.1 Pteropus vampyrus | reverse complement strand
TTTTTTTTTTTTACTATTAAATAATATAAGCATATAGTTTGTCTTTTACTGCTGTCCTTGGAAACCATTTGTTAAAAATAAGGTTAAAGTGTAACTTATTTACCTTGGGTATTTAACCTGGTTCTTTTTTCTTTTTTAATAGTTTTTTATTTTTCAGTTATAATTGACATACAGTATTTTAGTTTCAGGTATACAACATAGTGATTAGACATATAACTTACAAAGAGATCACCCCAGTAAGTCCAGTACCCATCTGACACCATACATAGTTATTACAACATAGTCAACATACTGCTGACTGTGTTCCCTAATGCTATACTCTACATCCCCATGATTATTTTGTAACTCCCTTCCCCTTTTCATCTCTCCCCAAAACCGCCCCCATCTGGCAATCATAAAAATGCTCTCTGTATCTTTGAGCTTGACCTTGTTTCTGTTTTGTTTGTTCGTTTATCCTGTTCTCTAGATTCCACATATAAGAGAAATCATATGACATTTGTCTTTCTCTGTCTGACTTACTCTACTCAGCACAATAACCTCTAGGTCTAGCCATGTTGTTGCAGATGACAAGATATCATTCTTTTGTATGGCTGAGCAATATTGTGTTGTATATACGTACCACGTCTTCTCTGTCCATTCCTCCATTGATGGACGCTCAGGTTGCATCCATATTTGGCTATTGTAAATAATGCTGCAGTGAACCTATGGATGCACATGTCCCTTCAAAGTAGTGTGTTAGGTTTCTTCAAATAAATACCCAGAAGTGGGATTACTGGATCCTTCTTTGTCTCTTGTTATAGCCTTTGTTTTAAAGTCTATCGTGTCTGGTATGAGTATTGCTAGCCCAGCTATTTTTTGTCATTTCCATTTTCATTAATATCTTTTTTCATCCCTTTACTTTAAATCTGTATCTTCCGATCTGAAGTAAGTCTCTTGTAGGCAGCATACGTAAGGGTCTTGTTTTCTTATCCATTCAGCCACCCTATGTTATTTGATTGGAGCATTTAATCCATTTACATTGAAAGGAATTGTTGGTAGATATGTAGGTATTGCCATTTTATTATTCACATTTTTTCTTTTTTCTTTGTCTTAAAGAAATCTCTCTAACATTTCTTGAAATACTGGTTTGGTAGTGATGAACTCCTTTAGCTTTTTCTTCCCTGGGAAGCTCTTTATCTGTCTTTTGATTCTAAATGATAGCTATACTAGGTAGAGTAATCTTGGTTATAGGACCTTGCTTTTCATCACTTTGAATATTTCATGCCAGTCACTTCTGGCTTGCAAAGTTTCTGTTGAGAAATCAGCTGACAGTCTAATGGGAGCTCCCTTGTAGGCAACTAACTGCTTTTCTCTTGCTGCTTTTAAGATTCTCTCTGTCTTTAACCTTTGGCATTATAATTATGATGTGTTTTGGTGTGGGCCTTTTTGGGTTCATCTTGTTTGGGACTCTCTGTGCTTCCTGGGCTTGTATGTCTGTTTCCTTCTCCAGGTTAGAGAAGTTTTCCATCATTATTTCTTCATAGAGATTTTTAATCCCTTGCTCTTT
>NW_011898232.1:7433-8787 GCF_000151845.1 Pteropus vampyrus | reverse complement strand
CGTGGCTCCGTGCCCGCTCGTCCCCTCTCGGATCGGGCGTCCCGGGCTCGCTGTGGTGCTCATTATGACTGCAGTTTCACGGTGACTTGTGCAGCCGCCTGACTGGGCCTGACCTGTTGTGACGCGGCTGGGGACAGAGCCCACGTCGGTTTCTGCCTCCATCGTCTCCCCGGAGCTGGGTACCACTGAGGCTCAGTGAATGCGAACGTGCAGCACACCCTAGGCTGACAGAACGTCTTCTGAAATCCTGCTAATGGGACTTTGTCGGGGAACGACGCCCTCGCGTGCCCAGGGAGCAGATGCCCACGTTCCAGTCCTGGTGGTCTCAGGACACCTGTGCAGCTCTTGGGAAAACGAAAACCGAAGTCCTGGCAGCAGGTCACCTGTCGTAGCCTGGGAAGCCACCACCCTTCTCTGACTGGCTCCCGAGGAAAGGCTCCGGCCGCCTTGGTAGGCTGAGCACCCCGTAACCCTGAGGGGGCACATAAGGGCTTTTGACGGAGCCACCTCCTCAGCGACAGTGGTGAATCCCAACTCCTGGTCACGACACGAAAAGGTGGCTGCTTCTAGGGCGAAGGCTCAGTTCTGGGACCTCGTGAGCTCACATCTGAAGGACGGCAGAAGAGTCATATGTGACTCACTCACCGGCCAAGCGTTCCACGAGACACATCGACCGGATGCTCTGCAAGGCCGGGGTGGGGGGCCGGAGAGGCAAGGGCCCGGCACGCCCCAGGGACTCCTCAGGAGAAGCAGCCATGTCAGCAGAGACTGCACTGAGCATGGTCCGACGGGGGCGTCAGGCCACCCAGCATGCGGCAGCTCAGGCAGGAGGGCAGGCGTGCGTTCGCCCACCAGGCGAGGTGGGGGAGGGCCCGCAGGTGGCGCGTGGTGTGTGCAAGGGCCCAGAGACGCAGAACAGTGGCCGTGGGTGCTCAGGGGGCCTGGTGCAGTGTTCCAAGAGGAAGTGCCACAGATGTGGCTTGGACAGGGCAGGGCTGGGCAGGGCCAGCTTCTGGGGGGCTGGAAGCCACGCCGAGGAGCCTGGACTGTTCCGAGGACAGTGAGGAGCTGCCGAAGGTTTTCAGACAAGGACAAAGTCAGGTGTGTGTGTCTGCTGGACTGCTCGGGGCGGGGTGATGGAGGCGGCTGCCCTAACTGTCCACGTGAGACCCGGGATGTGAGTGGACACGGTGGATGCTTCATCAGAAGGTGTTGTATCATACAGGACACACACTCGGCCACGACAGAGGAAGAACCCATGAATTCCTGGAGGGCCCACCCCGCAGGACGCCCTTCCTGGCCTCCACTCCACGCCCGAACCCCGCCCACCCCGGTCCCCACAGCTCTCTGTTAC
>NW_011898232.1:0-4009 GCF_000151845.1 Pteropus vampyrus | reverse complement strand
AAGTGCCTCACGGAGCCGCTGCTCTCCCACAGGACAGGGACACGGGAGCCAGAGCTGGCGCAGGGCGCTCTGACTCGACCCTCCACCCAGGAGACAAGAGCTCAGGGCCAGGGTCCGTCCTGGGACCTGGCGCAGAGCCCCAGAGCTGGCCGGGACCCGCAGGGAAGGTGGGCACCACCCGGCCCTGTGCCAACCAACACTGGGGGGCACCCCCGACCCGGGCACCAGCGTGGTACCCGCCCGGCAAGGAACTTCATCCCCAGGCTCCACCCTCTGCCAGGAGACACCATCAGGAGAAACGGATAAGGCTGTGCACCGAGGTGTCAAACCCAGCCCCCAGCCTCCTTTCTTTGACAGACCCTCGCCCCAGGCCAGGAGGCCCTTCGATATCACGCACAGAGTCCTGGTTCTCCACTCGCTCTCCCGGACTGCAGGGAACCACTTGTCCTGAGAAACGGGGAGAAAGCCCTTTACATTCTGAAGCGAAGTGTCACCGAGCAGTGACAGCGAAGGCCCGAGAGTCACTTCTTATTCTTTTCTATCCGTGATCATTAGGGGAAAATCTCTCCACAGCGTCTGTGGGACCCATTCACTCGAGGGAGACAGAAGCCAGCACATCTGTGCCCCCCGAGCCCCGGAGCGGACGCCCCCTCCCACCCGGCAGAGGGCTTCACCTAGACGTTCACGCCTCATCTTTTGTTCGGGAAGAACAAAATGTCTTTCCGAGAGTGACACGTCTCACGCTTCGAACAAGTGCACCTTTGGCCAGGAGGGGGAGGCGCAGTGGCGGAGACGCAGCTCGTGCCCAGCTGGCAGGTCCGACCGATGGCCGTGGGGCCGGAAACGGCTCCTGAGAAGAGCTGACACCCCGAGGGGCTGTGCAGTCCAATGTGACCGATGTGCGTCACCTCGGTGGCCGGGTGTGCCGAGAATGTGCGCGGCAGCTGGGCGGGAGGGGTGGGCACGCGGGCCCTGGAGAAGGAGGGGACACGTCCACGGGAGCGGGGCGGATAAGATCTTCGCTCAGTGTTCATTCCCTCGTTTGTCAGTCCTGTGAGTATGAGCACCTACTACGTGCCAGGCACGGCAGAGGGAGCGGGAGGGGACGAAAATGGCCACGGGACTCACGGCAGTTACCACGGGGAGCTCGCGCCCTGTGCCACTGCCCCGCCGGGGGCTTCTGCCCGTTATGTCATCCGATGGTCACAGCGGCCCTCAGGGAAGGCAGAAAATGGTTCTGCTTCACAGAGCAGGAAACCGGGGCCGAGACGCGTACACAGCCAGCCCGAGGCTATGCAGCTAGTAAGAGGCAGAGCTGGGGTCTGCACCGGACCCACTCGGCTCCCAGGAGAGGACGCCGCGTCCACGCGTGCTTCCTGAGCCCGTCAGCACAGACGGCCACCGCGTCCAGCACGCCGCAGAGGGCATCGCGGCCCCGTGGCCTGGAGTTGCTCTCCGGCCGGGAAGGAGAGCTGTGTACAGTGACCGCAGGCCTGCTGGCCTCGGGCGGCACGGGGCCGGGGGCAGCTCGGGGCCCAGCCACACCGTGGGGCCTTGAAGCCCAGCCTCAGGGCTTTGCCTTTGTCTAGAAGTCACCGAAGGCTGAGGACGCGTCAAGACGGGTGATGACCACGCGAGGTCATCTTAGAAAGCCTACCAGCTGCTGATGAATGTGACACAAATCAACATCTGGAATATTATGGGAAAAAAGCAGGAGCCATTTTTCAAAGGCCTCTAGCTGGAGCTGGCAGCAGACTCAAGCCCAGGAAGCCTGAGCCTGCCGAGGCCGCCTCGGGCCCACGCGGGGGGCGGTTTCCTGGGGCCACCATGTGGAGGCTCCCCCTTGGCCTCCTTCCCCAGCCTCTTCATGCAGTCGTGCAGCCGGGTTGGAAGGGAGAGCCTGCCCGTCTACTGAGGGCTCCGTGCATGGCAAGTCACCGCTCTGCCCTCTCTTTCCCTCACAGAGGCCGGAGGCCGGGCCAGTGGCTTTGTTGGGGACAGACCTTTCTCTGTGCCGTTGGGCTGCACGCACTGACTGGGCTTTGGTCTCTGGCCAGGCCTGTGAAACGGCTCAGAAACCCCCCAGGGCCTCACCCACTGGCGAGCCTGAGGGTCTGCCTTCCCCATGCAGACTCCTAGAGGTTAGTGGCCCAGGAACAAGAAGGGACATTGTGACCACCCGCGAGGCACATGGATGGGTGACTGGGGCACCCGAGTGGCTGCAGGCATCTCGCCACGGCCACGTCAGGGCAGCAGCTGCAGGCGGCTCCCTCAGAGGTGGGGGTCTGAGCGGCGTGTGTGCCAGTGGAACCCTCTGAGCTGTGGCTCAGACGTGGCGCCCGTCATTCTGGTGACCGGTGGCGTCATCACTTGCTCACACCGTGACTCTTATAAACACGCTCATCGCCATCGGCTGCCAGAGACACGTGGCTCCCTTCCAAACAGGAAAACCCATGGGCACCCGCCCTGCAGTCCTCGCGGGCAGACGGGGGTGAGTTTCGTCCCCGAGGGCATGATTTACACTAGGACCCTGGGACCTGAGGAGAGGAGGGTCCCACTTTTCAACCGAGCAGGGCGGGAAACGTGCCGGGGGCAGCAGGCCCCTCGGAGGCACACGGCTGGTCCCACAGCTGGCAGATCCGCCCGCCGCAGCTGCTGACGGCCGCAGCCCCGAGCGAGGAGCGCGGGGGGAGCCAGGCGGCCGTCTGGCGGGTGGGGGCGCAGGGCCCATCCACACCGCCCACGCTCACACGAGGAGTCGCTGACCCCGTGGCCACAGGCACGGGCACGTCCTCAGGTGGGCATCTCCGGCTCCCTCCGGGGGTTAAGGCCGCTGGCCCTGCCCAACCCCAGGGTGTCCTTGGCGACTGTGCTCATCGTTGCCGCGGCCCCTCGGTGGCATGACCGTCCTTCGTCACGCCCCTGCTCTGTCTGGGATGTCCCCGCGGGGAGCCAGCCTTCTGCATGGCAGGCCGGCCCTGCCGGGGGCCTCTGCAGTGGGGACGGGATTCCACTGCTGCCTTCGAGGACACCTCGCCATGAGCAGACGCTGTTCAGTCCGCGGGAAGTGTGCATGATAGAGACGACACCCATTAAGTCCAGACTAGTAGTCAGAATCCACAGCGCGTGCGCCCGCCGAGTCCGCACAGCCCGAGGTCCCTACCTCTACAGAGATTTGGTTCAAGCTCCAAACCCTGCGTTATGATTAGCCGCCCACCTGCCCACTCCTCCCCTTCTCCTAAGACGCGAGCTCCTCGAGGTCAGGGGACACGTCTCGCTCTTCCCCGTCCCGGCATGGAGTGGGCAGTCGGTGTCTGCCGACTTCGGTGACTCCCCCGGGGCTGGATTCAGAGACGAGGAGCGGTGATACCAGCGAACCTCACAGAGCCTTACCATGCGCCAGGCACCGGTCAAATCCCTGCCCCGCAGATAAACCGTGAACCCCCACACCGACCCTGTGCAAGTGCCGGGATCATCCCCGCTTTATAGATGGGGAAACTGAGGCTCGGGGAGATGGACTAACTTGCCCCAAGCTCACGCCAGAACTGGCTGGGTTGGGGTCTGGACCCAGGCAGCCTGGATCCAGGTCACCAGCCCCCTCCACACGCTGCCTCTCGAGGCGAGCTGCCATGAGCTCCCTAAAGACCGGGTCCCTGCATTTTCTAGGAGGGACCTTTATACAAGGGGGAAATTGATAAAATTCAGTTTTTCAGATGGCCATGCAGGAGGAGCACGGCAGACATGGGAGGAAATGTGCCCTGGTCCCAGCAAGGCAGGGTCCCCGCACACATCCGATGCTGCTCTGTACGCGGCCAGGGCGCAAGGGGCGTCTGAGGAAGAAACAAGGACGCTGCCACCCTTCGGGCAAAGTCCTGGATGGAGGGGACGTGTCCTGGGCACGGCCGAAGGGGACTGTGCACATAACGGGAGGCGGCATGGCTGGGGCCGACGTTAGCACAGAGCGATGGTTCCCACAGCCTCCTGCGTGTTAGCATCACCTGGGGAGCCC
>NW_011898231.1:1106-1432 GCF_000151845.1 Pteropus vampyrus | reverse complement strand
CAACAAATAAGGACGCTATTATAATTCCCATGCTTCATTGACATAACATCATCAGTAAATTCAGCACTAAACAAAGCCGTCCTTTGCCAGGCACAAGTACAGAAGATATAATGAAAATGCTTTTATGTTGCTTTCAGAATAAATTAGCAATTCTGGAAAAATTAGCAATTTTCTCTTTATTTCTAAATATTTATGGCACTTAGATTCATGCAATAACCCTAGGATTTTCAATTATTGTAGTTCAGATTTGATCTGCTTTATTTTTTGGTATGCCTATCATTTTACCACTCAACACTGGCACCTAAAAATGCATTTTGCAAACTGTC
>NW_011898231.1:0-1056 GCF_000151845.1 Pteropus vampyrus | reverse complement strand
ATGCATTTTGCAAACTGTCCAAAAAGTTATTTCCACATGTATCTGTAAACGTACTTATGATCATATGAAAGCTATGAAGCTCGAATGATGTTGGGTCATATATTTTATAGGAATATTATTTCATTAAGAGTAGAAAGTGAAAAGAATTCAGAAGTTATATTGCCTCCCACCCAACATACCTCTGATGAACTCTTATCTTCCAGAGTTAATTTCTAAAAATCATAACTATCAAAAAAGAGAGCATAGGATTGTAGGAGTATTAGTAAACAACATGAATTTTGACCTTAAAAATGCAAAGACTGAGCCAAAATAATGATTGGTACAAGCAATAGAATTCAGCAAGGTTATGTAGGTATATAGATGATCTTTCCTATAAAAATTTATAATGGAAAAAGAGTTCATTAGAAATAACAGCAAAAAAATGTTTTAATACATTGAAATAAAGCTTGCAAGAAAACCATAAAAAGACAAAAAAGAAGAGATGCATAATGGAATGACACAGTGTGTTTCCGAGTTGGAAGATAAGATACTGTAAAAATAACTATTCTAAAATTAGTTTCTAGGTTTAAAAAAATTGCATTCAATCTCTATGAGATTTTCTTTAGAGCTTAAGAAAATGACCCTAAAGATTATTTGTAAATTTCAGGAAAAAAATAATTATAAATGAGAACTTTTCTTATTAGATAATAAAGAAAATAATATAAAGCTATAATAATTAAAACCATATGCCTCTGTTATAAAAATCAACCACAGATTAATGGAGCAGAATAGCTAGCCCCAAAATTGACCTGAATATTCCTGAAAACCTGTCACAAAAAGATACACAGCAAAGCAATAAGAAATGAATGGATAATGCTTAAAATTTTTTCTGATTTGGAGAGAAGTAAGGTTGTCCTACCTTCTGTTGAGTATCCAAATATTTCACAGATATATTAATAATTTAAATTTAAGAAATAAAGAAACGAGATGATACGAACAGCGTATTTCACAATCCGTGGTTAGGAAAGGACAATGCACAAGAAGTAATAAAAGCATTACAAAGAAAAATTGTGATGG
>NW_011898230.1:1781-2106 GCF_000151845.1 Pteropus vampyrus | reverse complement strand
TTTCACAGTTGTCAATGTATGTGTATCTGATAGCCGAAGCCCGGGGAGTAAATGAAATCACCTTCGGAGGATGAGGGCATGGAAGGAAATGTGGGATTCAAAGGATGATGGAGAAGGGAGATTTGGGAAGAAGGAGGAACTGAAATGAGTGTCAGAAGTGACGAGGGAAGTAGGGAAACTTGGAGAGCTGTGGAATGAAAGCCAAGAGAGGGGACATTCAAGGAAGCGATGGCCCAACAGTATTAGATGTTTCCAAGAGCTCGAGAAACACTGGGGAAGTCGTCAGCTAGTTGGGCTGATGGAAGGTCCTCTGCACTGCTGAGGC
>NW_011898230.1:0-1731 GCF_000151845.1 Pteropus vampyrus | reverse complement strand
TGTATGTGTATCTGATAGCCGAAGCCCGGGGAGTAAATGAAATCACCTTCGGAGGATGAGGGCATGGAAGGAAATGTGGGGTTCAAAGGATGATGGAGAAGGAGGATTTGGGAAGAAGGAGGAACTGAAATGAGTGTCAGAAGTGACGAGGGGAGTAGGGAAACTTGGAGAGCTGTGGAATGAAAGCCAAGAGAGGGGACATTCAAGGAAGCGAGGGCCCAACAGTATTAGATGTTTCCAAGAGCTCGAGAAACACTGGGGAAGTCGTCAGCTAGTTGGGCTGATGGAAGGTCCTCTGCACTGCTGAGGCCTAAGATGGTACCAGTCCCCTTGGCCTTAGGAAACGCTCTTCCTCTCCCCAGCTGGGAAGTAGTGTAAAGCTGAGAGAGCAGACGGGGAAACTGATGTCCTGAGCTGGGGTCTTCCTAGGGAGGCAGCATGGAGGGTCAAGAGAACAGATGAGTTAAAGATTTAAGGAGAGATAGATTGAAATAAAAGATTGTCTGATCTAATACGAACGGGTTTGGTTGTTGTATTAGTCAAATAGGTCAACCGGGTGACAAACCACCTCAGCATTTCAGTAGCTTAACCTAACAGCAGTTTAATTCGCTTGCTGTAACAATCCCATGGAAGTCACTGAGACCGGGGCCAGCTCTCCTCACCGTGGTCAGTCATGGCCTTGGGAATCCTCGTCATTCTTCCCGCAGATGGGACGGAGGAAGGGGCCCGAGCGGGAGGTTGTTAAAGGACCAGCCCAGCAATGACACAGCATTTTCATTTTCGCTCCATAGATCTTGACTCAGTCATTTGGCCTCACCAAATTGAAGGGAAACAGGAATAGAATCTGAGCTTGTGCCCAGGGAAACGAAAATACAAGAGATGATGTAGACGGAAAGTCGAAAGGAAGTGGGTCAGCCAGGGAGGGCACTGGGAGTTTTACCGAAATTAGAGAAATAAGTACCAGCATTCAGGGAAAGAGGTGGCAGGGTTGGAGGCTGACGCGGGCGAGGGGGGGTCTTGGATTTCAAGGTTTAAGCGGCAAGGGAATGACCCCGAAGCGCCAGAGATGTTATCGGAATACGAGGAGACAGACACTGCCGGAGGGAAGCCAGCCATAGCTGCAGACGTTCGTGCAACGTCGTCTTCAGAAGGCGTGGGTAGCTGACGAGAAATGGGGATGAAATTTCCTGGATTTGAATGCGTTAAGGGCCAGAACATATTTGGGCCGGGAGGACTGACGTGACATTCACGTGGCTGGTGACCCACTCCTTTAGCTGAGAATCAAGAGCAGGAAGGCTCGGCTGACGAGCTCCGTGGCCCAGACTGCATCCAACTGCAGCTGTACAGCCAGGAGGACGTTTTCATTAGCCGGAGAGCAGAGCGGGCGCTTCCCAGGTATCAGGGCGCCTCCTCATCCAGGCTTTTTGTCTGTGTTGTTTCCCCTCAGTGTGCCTTTTCTCGCTCTTACTGGAGACTGGAGTGTGAAATTTGGCTTTCCCGAACCTGCAATCTCCATGACAACCTTCTTGAATTGTAGGCTGCAGACAGAAAAGACCTCTCTTATTGAAACAGGGTTTCTTTCCTCCCTCCTTTCTGGAAGCTAGTTTTAGTAGACACTCTCTTTTTCTTTGGACTCCCTGTAAGTTAAAAAGAAAAAATCATCAACACACCCCAATATCTTGAAATTTTCTTATCAAGTCTGCTAGTTCTTTTTTTTTTTTTCTTTTCTTT
>NW_011898229.1:0-2592 GCF_000151845.1 Pteropus vampyrus | reverse complement strand
TATATATATATACACATATATATGTGTGTATATATATACCTGTGCTCTTTTTCCCATCCCTTCCCAGTTTCTCCTGTTTGTTTTTGTTAATCGACTCTTCCTTCCTCCTTTTTTCATTTATTCAGCTTTAATTGTAAAGAACAAATAACTATAGCTTATCAGATTGATTTTCTTAGCGATAGTGCTATAAACCATATTAACTGTATGCAAAGCCTAATCCTAATACATGTGATATAAATTTATAAAATTACACAATATTAGACTAAACCAGACAAATATTTGATTATTTGACCCCACCTGCTCAGGGAGGCTAAGGTAGAAGCAGAATCATGAATCAGTCACAAGTTCTGACTTACTAAAAGGTAGAGAATACCAGAAAACAGTCCTCTTAGATTCTTGCCCTTTGAATATTTCAGTCAGATCTAGGATCAATAATCATATATCTCTAAGCAATTTAGAACTGTGGTAGCTGTTAATGCAAAGCATCTCTGGCTTTCTATTATCCAAACACACTTCTTAAACCCCTCTGTCTGGGTGGAGCTACATGACCAGTTTTGGCCAATGAAATGTGAATGCAAATGATCATGTAATGTTTGAGCGGAGCATTTAAATGTTGGTATGAGACCCTACAGAGATCTTTTTTTCTCTGTCACTTTGATAACATTGGCAACTTCATTAATTTAGATACTGAAATAAAGTCAAAACCTATGAGCATCTCTGTGACAAATGCCTTGTCCAAGTGTATACATTGTGTGAATACAACTATATATAAAAACACTAGAAGAAAATTCACCAAGTGGTGCTGTTAATAATTGTTAAGTTGGGAAATTGTAGGGTTTTCTTCCTTTTGTTTTAGCTGTTCTTAATTTTCCAAACTTATTTAATGGTTATACCATCATTTTAAATAGAAAATATAATTTATTTTAAATATATGTATTCCCTTAATGTGCTTAGAACTGTCCCATTTTGATAAAGTAAATAAAAATTATGTAGTAGACATATATCATATATTTTCCATATTCTTTTAGGCAGTTTTTTATCTACTCTAAACCGTTTGTAAGACATTTAATCAAGCAGCCTCTTTTTTTACTACCATAGGTAGTTTATTCGTCAGAATCTCCAGAGAAACAGAATATATATATATATATATATATATATATATATATATATATATATATATATATATATATTTTTTTTTTTTTTTTTCACCTGCAAAATAGGCATGATATAACCTTTGTGGATATTAGTGCCAGAAATAGATACTATAAATCTTGTTATTTTTCTGGATAATATTTAAGAAATTTACCTTTAATATTCTGTTAGTATGAAACTTTTTTTTTTTATGAAACGAAGAAGAGAGAAGGAGGGAGGAAGGAAGGAAGAAAAAGGAGAAGATAAAAGAGAGAGAGATTTATTTTAAGGAGTTATCTCACTTGATTATAAAGGCTCACAAGTACAAAATCTGCAGAGTAAGCCAGGAGTCTGGTGACTCAGGAAAGAATCAATGCAATTCAAGTCTGAAGATTGTCTACACAAAATTCTTTCTTGCTCAGAGGAGGTCAGTCTTTGTTTTAGTAAGGCCTTTAACTTATTGGATAAGGCTCAAACACATTAAGGAGGGCAATCTGTTTTATTCAAAATCCATGGATTTAACTGTTAATTTCATCCAAAAAGCACCCTCATAGAAACATTCAGAATAGTGTTAGACCAATTATCTGGACACTATGGCCCAGCCAAGTTAAGGCATAAAATTAGCAAACACAGATATTAGCTTGGGCTAACAAATCACAACTTTTATATCCCCTAGTAACTGGATCAGGAGTACATGTGACTGAAATAGAGCCAAGGAGAGTTCTTTTCTGGGAACTAGTATGAATTGCAGGATCTTTTGTTTTGGATTCATAAGCTGTGAAAGCTTGGAAAATCTAGGATCCTTCTTTCCTACTCTCCTCAGAATGAGATCAACATAAAGAGGGAGATTCCTGACAGTATTGTTTAAACAAATAGATCCAGGTGTAACTAAGCCACTGAAATATTGAAATCTTATGACTGTAGAATAAACAGACCATTCTTAAGTATTTTAATAACCAGTACCCTCTTTTTGCAAAAACTTGTTAGAGTTGGATTTCTGCCTCTTAAATATATTTTAAATATAGAACTGACTTAATCTAGAAATTTCTGCCATAATAAAGACATGGTAAAGCTATCAGTCAGAACCTGAGATATGTTTACTGTCGCAAGATAAAATCTCAGATATTGGAGATAATGCCCATTTTGTATCTATATTAAGTATTAGAATATTATCATTGAATACTTGTACTACTTGTGGTATTAAGACCATTTGAATCTGTTTATTCGTGGCAAGTACCAGAAAATTTCCATTTGAGAAACTATGGCTTATTAATTCTCTTTTCTGTATATCTTTCCCTCATTAAACAACTTATAAAATTCTTTTAAATTATTTGTATTTAAAATATCTATCTATTATTCCTAGGTTGCACCTACACATTCTGTGTCCTTTTAAAATAAATAGCATTAAGGAAACTGTTGATTATGTTATGACTAATCTATAGGAACTCAAGTGTAACACGA
>NW_011898228.1:4409-5471 GCF_000151845.1 Pteropus vampyrus | reverse complement strand
GGGGGGTGATTATTGGAGCTGGGGCTTCCGCCCACATCTGCTGGAGATGACCACGCAGTCCCGTGAGTTCCAGAGCTTGAGCGTGACCCTTGAGAGCTCAAGTTTTGGATTCCACCACTATCAACCTGGCAGCATACTCACAGACACGACTGCCCAGGGATGGATGCAGGCTATGTTCCCGGTAGGGTATGAGAGTGTCTTATAAACACCAAGAAAGTATTTTATATCAGTGTGGTAACTACCGTAAATATTAGGTATTTCGGCTCAACCAGATTCCTCTAAAAATATGAACCTCTTTCCCATGAATTACATGCATGGCAGACATAAGATTTCTAATAGTTTCTGTTCTTATACTTAAAGACTGTGCTATAACTGTGCCTACAATTGGAGGTAGGAGAAGGAAAGGAAATTTAAAGTAAGGCAAAGGCAGAGAGACAGTGCTGTATACAGCAAGCATTCAGAAAAGAAACAGCAATGTTTGTGGGGAGAAAAAAACCTCAGTGAGTGTTACAGATCAATAATATAATCCTCCAATCGCCCAGGTAATTTACAATGCAGTACTTGTTTTTCTGTTTGTTTGTTTTTGATAGGGCTTTGGGTTGTCTGTGAATCAGAGAAATATAAGTCTGAAAATTCCGGAAAGAGCATAAAAAACACAGTAAGACATGACCTGACAGTTCTCGCTAGAAATAAAGGGGGGGATATTGCATAATGATAAAGATAAATCCACTAAGAATACATAATCCTAAATGTCTACGTATCGAACAAGAGAATCACAAAACATATGAAGCTAAAACTGATAGAGCTGGAAGGAGAAATAAACAAATCCAAAGTTAGAGTTGAGGACTTCGACACTCCACTCTCAGCAGCTGATAAGACTATTAGAAAATGGCAAGGATTTTGAAGAATTGAGCAACATAATCAACTAATAGGACATAACTAGCATAATGGAACACCCCATTCAATCACAGCTGAATGAGTATTTGTTTAAGCACCCCTGGAACATTCAGTATCAGAGATCACATCCTGACCAGAAAACAAACATATACAAATTTAAAAGTA
>NW_011898228.1:0-1344 GCF_000151845.1 Pteropus vampyrus | reverse complement strand
AGCAGCTTGTCTCCCTGTGGTCTGTGACTACTGTGGGAAAGCACGGACACAGAAATTGCAGAAAACTGATGTTACTGACCTGACGGCCCTGGACACACTGAGATCCTGCCCCATCCAATACCACAAAGTGCCCGCTGCACATTGAAAGGCCCCTGCCCTGGAGTAGTGCGTTTAGGCTCAAGGAGGGCAGCAGCTGACCTTGCAACAACTGGAAACTGGTACAGGAGCCACGGAAACAGCACTGGCGTGTGAACTGACACCACAGTGATGGGGAAATTTACTCACTAGACCCAGGAGACTCCCAGGGTCCCTGCACCACCCAGTATGCATATCACCCAGAGGCTCTTCCAGTTTCAGAGACCTACAGGCAAGGGACAGGCAGTGTCAGGCCTGGAGGAGCACTGGTCCCTCTGCTAAACTGCCCTAGGTAAGGGACAGGGGATAACTGACCACTGCTTACAGCCTTGTCTCTTCCACTTACCCATAGATTCAGCATAGGCAACAACCATCATCTGATTGCTTTGTAGTTCTCATCGGGTAGCTCTGAGCAATCAAAAGCAGCTGCTGACCCTGGCCTACGGGGAAACCCCTCCCAAGGGGCCACAAAACCAATGCATTTGGAGCCTGGCACCAGCTCACAACAGAGCAACTCATGACTCGTCCCATTAGCCATATACACAAAGGGTGGTTGCAACAAGGACACACAAGCCTGCTAGGGCACCTCCCATTCAGTGGGGTCAGATCCCACACAGCAACTCTGACCTTGCGGGTGCAGCCAATTCCCACAATTAGTCAGCCTGAGTGTTAATCCCATCCACTGATCTACTAACAACAATAAAGTCTTGGTGACAACAGAAGATCACATGCAACACACACAAAGATCACCTTCAGACCTCCCGGCACAAGGGATCAGGAAGAGTGCGCCACTGGGCCACGTAGGACACCTTCCACATTAGGCCATCTGGCCAAGGCTGAGAGATGAAACAAATATTCCTGGCACATGGAAACGAACACAGAGAGGCTAATAAAATGAGAAAATGAAGAAACATGCCACAAATGAAACAGAAAACTCCAGAAAATAAGCTAAATGAAATGGAGGCAAGCAACCTACCAGAGACAGAGTTCAAAATAACGGTTATAAGAATTTTCAATGAACTTAGGGGGGATAATGGATGAGCTCAGTGAGAACCTCAACAGAGAGATAGTAAGTGAAAAAGAAAAAAGAAAAAAAAAGGACATAGAAACCATAAAAAAGAACCAGACAGAAATGAAGACTACAACAACTGAAATGAAGAATATACTAGAAGGATCCGACAATAGATTGGCTGAAGTAGACGATCGAAT
>NW_011898227.1:2943-4846 GCF_000151845.1 Pteropus vampyrus | reverse complement strand
TAAACTTAAAACTGTGAATGGAATTCATCTTTTGGTCTCATTTTGTTTGTAAACTTTTTAAAATAGCTGTATGAACCAATTACTTTGTCTTAAATGTTAGATAATGCTTTCTCTGGGCTTTAAATAATGAGTGGACTTGGAAAATATTCTGCATTCGTAAATATAAAATTGTGCAGGTATAGCCTTGAGTAATAAATACAGAGCAGTCTTGTACTTTGTTCAGTACCTAGAATGTAGATCAACTCTTTAATTATAACAGTGATTGCAGAACAAACTTTTAAATTAGACAAGCAAGAACACCCAAAGTAATTATTATTTATAATGGAGAACTGAGTTCCAGGAAGTCAAAATTGGAAAAGAAAATGTGTAATTTAGGAAAAACAGCTTTCTCGTCTGATACTATATATGAAAAGCTTTTGTGTTCAAGAATATCTTTGAGACAAAAAAACTTTTCCTCTGGCAAAAACGAGGAAACCATTTCACTCTGTGGATTGGAGGAATCACTGTTTCAGTTAATTTTTCAGTGTTGAGTCCCTGCTACATTAGAGATGTTTTTGAGAAAATTTACATTCAGAGGAAACAGGTTAATCTTACGTGTTTTCTATAAAGTATGTAAAATAGAGTATAGAACATTTCAGAAAAGAATGTGAATTAAAAGGTGCTATTGACTTTTGCTTTTAGAAACATCCTATTATCATTGTGTTTGAACATTTTTCAAGTTATCAAATAGATATTTTTAACATGAAGTTTTAAAAAATTCAACTTAATTGAATCTTGCTTAAAAGGTGATTATAAACAAGTACTGATAAAATAGAGAGCCTTTATATCCTTGCAATTATTGTTATTAAAGTGTGTAAGTTGGATAATATTAAGGAATGTAAAAAATTTAGTCCATAGTATGTTTAGGCCCAGTAATAAATCTTTTTGAAATTTTTCTACCTTATGTGAAATTCTATTGATAATTATCTTTGTATTAGTAAGTTTTATTTTTGTATTAGTAAGAGCATTAGTAAGTTTTCAGTGTGCTGTGTGTTTCCTCGGATATTATTTATGTCTTCTCTTAGTGGATACCCAGAAATTGTTTCTAATGCATCTGAGTATGTATTTTTTAAATTATTTGGAAATACAGTGTTCCTGCGGTTAAACAGAATATGTCATTTTGGCAAGAGAAATTACCTTAGCTCTTTGACCTCCTCCTCTTCTTTAAGTTGTTTCTGGAATGTGCTTAGTCTGTCATAAAGTACCTAAATATAAATAGCTTAGTGCAATTTGATTTCTAATAAATAGCTTAATGTAGTATATTTCTAGTTTGAGTTTAACTGCCACTCAGTGGCAAACTGCCACTTTACACATTTTTTTCTTTATAATTGAAGACAGAAAAAGAAGAGAGCCTCAATTTTTATTTATTTCCTCTAAATAGTAGACTATTATATTAGACTCACTTTTAAATAAAATGTTCAGATAAATAAATTCATGTTCATTAGATTAGAGAGTGTTTATTATCTTTGAAGCAATTAGAATTTCATTAAAAAGTAAAACAAGTATGCAAATATGAAAACGTTTTTCTAGTGGGAATTAGGCATGACTTAAGAACCATGGGCTTGTGAAAAAGTATTTAATACGAGAATTAAGATTTCTATATTTGATTGTGACTTTGGCATCAATATGGCAAATGGTTTAATCTTTGGTCCTCATTTCAAATGAGAATATTATTTGTCCTAACTCTGGGAAGTACCTGGCACATGTCTATCCTTATTTCAAAAAGAATTCAAACCCCTGCATATATCCATAAAGTTCATAAATAAATAATATAATATTGTATACTGAATGAAATTTTTAATACAGGAAGAAGTAAATATCCTAGAAAAAATATGCCATATAACCATTAGTTAATTATAGGAAA
>NW_011898227.1:0-488 GCF_000151845.1 Pteropus vampyrus | reverse complement strand
CCTTATGCTATACTTTACATCCCCATGACTGTTTAGTTACTACCAATTTGTACTACTTAATCCCTTTCCCTTTTTCACCCCGCCCCCAAAACTTCTCTTCATCTGGCTACCAATCAAATTGTTCTATCTCTGAGTTTGTTTGTTTTGTTTATTTTTTTCTATAGATTCCACATGTAAGTAAAATCATATGGCTTTTGTCTTTGTTTGACTTACTCAGCACAATACCCTTTAGATCCATTCAAATGTGCTTTTTGAAAAGGTTTTTCTCTCCAAGATAAAAAAGATAAGTACAGTCTACAAAATTATCCAGTAGGTGGTGGTATTGTGCTACGTTTCCAAGTGTTCTTGTAATTAAACTTCATTATTTTTATAGTTTTAAGTTTTAAATCACAAAGTAATTTATAGCATCCATATCTATTTATTATAATGTTATTCAAAATGTTTTCTGAATTGTATTAAGCTAAGGTAAATGTTAAAAAATCGTTTTG
>NW_011898226.1:3235-5159 GCF_000151845.1 Pteropus vampyrus | reverse complement strand
GCAGGCAGGCGAGGTGGGGCCTGTGTTCTCACCTTCCAGGTCTGGGACCCTCCTGCCTTTGTGGCCGACCATGGGCTGTGTCCCTGGATGTCAGGGGTCCCATCTTCAGTTCCGTTTCCAGGGCTGCATTTGTCGGTTTTCTTCTCGGTTTAGGTTTTGGGGACGTGTTTGCCAAGGACTGACCCCGTTCCGGCACGCACGGTGCCAGACGGCAGTGTGCCTGCGCCATCGTGCGTTTGCGGTTCGTTTTTCACGTTTACGTCGGCGATCAGTGTGACATAAGGTCTCGGCCTCAGCCTGCCTGCTTTAAGCGTGCAGTTCGATGCGTTTCGACAACACTATAGCTACGTACCCAGCACCACAGTTGGATGGGGGATGTCTTCATTCTCCCAGAAAGCTCCCTTATACCTTATTCTTTAAATTTATATTAGTTGTGGTAAAATACACATAAGAAGACGTCTACCTTAACCACTGTTAACTGCACAGCTCAGTGGTAATTAGCACGTTCGGTGTTGTGTGGCTGTTGTCACCATCATCTCCAGAACTTTCTCATCTCCCCAGATTGAAACTCTGTCTGTTACATACTGACTCTCCACCCCGTCCCCAGCCTCCGACACCCACCATCTGCTTTCTATCTCCATGCATCTGACCCCTGCAAGGACTTTATGTAAGTGGACCCACGCAGTATCTGTTCTGTAATTGACTGTGGCACAGCATAATGTGCTCAGAGTCCATCCAGGTTGTGGCATGTGTCGGAACGTCCTTCCTCTCGAAGGCTGCGTGGTGTTCCACTCTGGGTGGGCCACACGTGCTTGTCCGTTCACCCGTGGTGGACACTGGGTGGCTCCCACCTCCCAGCTGTCGTGAGTGTGGCTGCAGTGAGTGTGGGGTGCAGGTTTCTCTCCGAGACGCTGTGTTCGGTTCCTGCAGAGTCGCGCCCTGGAGCGGGATGGCCGGGTCGGCGGGTCACTCCTTGCTCGATTTCTGAGGCTCTGCTCGTTTGCGGCCGTGGCTGCACGTGGCGCACTCCCGCCAGCCGTGTACGAGGTGCGGCTCCCGTGTGCCCTCCAGCACCTGCTGTTCCAGGGTCTTGTTCGCGGCGTCTCCGTGGGGTGCAGCTTTCATACTTCGTCACCCACCCCAACAGCAACCACTGGCTCCTTTGTATACCCAGAAGTGCAGAGTGGGGGTGTCTGCAGACACAGAGCGAAGCAGTAGTGCCGGGCTGGGGCTTGGGGAGACGACGTTCTAAGCTGACCGTCGGATTCCACTCAGCTGTACACCGTCGACGGGCAGATGGCATAGCGCTGTTTTTAACAGAAAAACAACCGGGAGGAAAAGTCTCCTGGGGCAGACTCACGCCACCTGGTTCCCATGAGCTGTGGGGGCCTCCGGCCACACATCGAGGGGCTACGTCTGCACCCTGAGCACCCTCACCAAGGCGGACCCCAGTTCCGTGGCCCCGTGCACACAGGAAGAGAGTGAGATGGGGTCCACCAGAGACCACCCCGCTCTTACTTGAGGCGGATTCTCCGCGCTCTGAGTGGCCTGCTCTGCCCTGGACACTCAGAGTGGCTCTTTATGGTAGCCATGGTCCCCAGACCTGTGACTTGGTGGCCCAAAGTGTGGCTGGTGGTATACTGCGGCCTGTTTGCCTCTGGGGGGTGGGGGCATCAAGACTTCTGGTGCTGGCATCACCAGGGGGTGCCCAGATCCCCAAGTCCCAGCCCCCACCCGACAGCCACACTGAGCCCCGCTTCCCTGCTGAGTGGGGCATCCGTGGTTCCCCAGTCCTGGGCTGAGCGGACTGTGTGCGCCAACGGGCAGCCCTTGTGCCCCAACCTTCCCAGACCCGCTTCCTGGGTGCCAGGCTCACCGCAGCCCTGGAGCCCCTCCTCCTCTGACCCCCCTCTTTCTTCTAGGC
>NW_011898226.1:0-1145 GCF_000151845.1 Pteropus vampyrus | reverse complement strand
TCGGGCCGGGCGCCCACCTCTCTACCTCACACTTGGCGCTGCGCTCGCAGGCCCAGCACCAGCACCACGCGGCGGCCATGTTCGCCGCCCCCGCGACACTGCCCCCGCCCCCGGCGCTGCCGGCCAACAGCCTGGTCATCCCAGGACACCCCGCAGGTGGGTCTGGGTCTGCTCCGGGTCTCTGTCCCCTGCACTCCGGGGCAGGCGGGAGGGGTGCCGGCCTCCGAGGCACAGCCCCTTCTGCTCCCGACCCCATGCTGGCAGACCACAGCGCCCCGGCACTCCGGGGTCCCGCAGGCCGCCCGCATGTGGGTCCTGAGCCGTTGCCAGGCCTGGTCAGGCCCTGGGGCTGGGAGGCTGGGGGGCTGGAGGGCTCCCGGGCCTGCAGTGTCTCTTCCCATCCGTCATCCCTAGTGTGGGGGCTGGGGTTCTCTGAGGCTCGGGCTGGGCTGCACTGTCCAGTAGGGGGGTCTGAGGTGGACAGTGCGATTGCTCCCCGCCCCTCCCTGCTTTGTTCCGGCAGATGCCCCCTCAGCGTCCAATTTCAGGTCACTCAGGCTTTCTCCGTGGGTTGCCCCCCCAAATTCTAAGCTTCTGAGTCAGCCCAAATGGGGCTGGGGGCAGCTCGGTGGCCCGGGAGGGGGCCCGGACGCTGGCCTCGGTGGCCTGGCCGGGCAGGCTCCGTGCGGGCCGCGGTCCTGGGCTCACGGTCTTCTCTCTTGCCTTTAGATGCCAGCCTGTTGATCTCATTCAGCCAGCCAATCATGTATTGCCAGCCTCATGCGGGGATTCTGATTGGTACTTGGTCACAGGCACCTCTCTTACCTCCACCCTGGGGCCCGCACGTAGCGAGCGGCCACCACGGCGTGGCCTGCCGAAGCCGGGAGTGCCAGGTGACTATCCGCCTCGCCCCGCCGGGAGCCGCGGCCGACGTGCCTCTCTGTCTCTCTCTTTTTCTCTCGTAGATCGCGAGCTGCTCAGGCAAGAGCTGAACGCGCGCTTTCTGGTCCAGAGTGCCGAGCGGCCCGGCGCCCCGCTGGGCCCGGGGGCTCTGCTGCGGGCAGAGCTCCACCAGCACCAACACACACACCAGCACACACACCAGCACCAACACACATTCGCCCCCTTCCCCGCGGGGCTGCCCC
>NW_011898225.1:4387-5247 GCF_000151845.1 Pteropus vampyrus | reverse complement strand
ATATATATTTCAATGTATATTTTAAAATATAAAAGCAAAACAAAAAAACATGGCTACAGACTTTGCATTTTCTATTCTTTTGAGCAATTAATAGAATTATATGTATTTTTATTTGCCATGCCTTCAGCAACTCTGTAACATGACATCAGAGAGTCACACATACTTTGTTCTTGAACTCTAGATCTAGCAGACCTCTAGACCTCAGTAACTAATACCGGCATCTGTACCAACACCAATGATAGTAACAAGAACACTATAGACTTCTTGACTGGCACCTAATGATAATGAGCTACTGTTTTATTCAGAGAACATTTTCTGGGCTTCTAAGTTTATTTATTTGTACACCACCACCACCACCTCTACCATTGCTAAGGAAAAGAACAAAAATTATAGTGTAGCTATGAAAAGTATTGTCAGCACCAAGCTGGTCGAGAAGGAAGGTTTCGGTGGTGAGACGTCCAGTTGGAAGAACGCACAAGGGGCTGACATGAGAATGAAACAGCAGGCACCAACTTTATTGTGGGGAGCCCGCTTCTATCGCGGGGAGCGTGCTTCTGCTTCTACTCTACAGGGGACTGCATGGGCTCCACATATATCATAGTACAATAGTGGCATTCAGCCACACATGCGTGATACAATAAGCTGAATTATGTTTACTTATTTTAGGTGCAGGTGCCCTACTACTCTAATGTAATTTCCTAAATCTGGGGTCCTATTCCTAGCCATGAGCCTGGATCACAGCCAGAACTGGGACCCTCCAGGCCAGGGACCCACAAGTATTCTTTGTCACGTGTTTGCCTATGTTCCCCTCTTCTGACTACTGTGAAGGACAATAATTATTCTGTCATTATTTTGGGCAA
>NW_011898225.1:0-1897 GCF_000151845.1 Pteropus vampyrus | reverse complement strand
CATTAAATTCTACTTCCTCCCACTATGGTAAGGCATGGAGCTGCAACTTATATGGGGCTGAAATTCTAAAGTCAGTATACTAAGCAAATAATAACTGGTCCAAATTATCCTTGAAAATGTTTTTGTCCATAAATTATGAGCTATCAGGAAGTCCACCAGTCAGTATCTCCCTACTGTATTGAATATACAACTAGAATTTGGGAGGGAGAGAGGTCAGTGTAAATAAGTAGACAGAGTTTCAGAGTTTATGTTAAATAAAAAAAAAATTACATATATGGCCATGTATTTTATATATGGTTGGATGCTCACATTATGAGAGATATATGAGACCTGAAACCCACTGAGTGATCATCATACCTCTCCCATCTGATTTTTCCTTTGGCACATAAGCTGGACTGACAGATGGAATCACTTGCAACATTCAAATTCTCTCTTTCTCTATTCCTGTCTTCTTTTATTGCCAAGTGTTTAAACACTTAAATTCACAAAAGTTAAATGTATACCAGATGCAACTCCACTATACTGTTTTGGGAAAGCACAACATGCCATCACTTCCAGAGTAATGAAGGAACTAAGAGTTACGTGCAGTACTGGAAAGGATGCTAGATAGGAGTCAGGAACACCTGGTCTTGATTTCTGATCTGGCACTAACCTTGCTATGTGTCAAATCCATTTGACATATCCGGAGCTAAGTTTTTTCACTCGTAAAGTGATTTTTGATTCTGAGATATGTATCTTAACCTTTTTATGCCAAGAGATAAAACCTACCAAGTAAAATTTAACTGCTTCCAGGAAATCAAAAAGGGTAGAGGAGAAACAAGATTGATGGTAGCCTACTGTTCCTTAGGAAGAAACTGCCTCCCTGGAGCTCTCCTGGATGCTTGCTGAGACCCAGTCTTCCCACACTTGCCCTCAGCTACAGCCCGCACTCGAGGGCTCTCTGATGTCAGGGATCCAGGATATGACTATTCTGAGTGCCAACCTTAGCTCCTTCACTCATTACCAGCATAAGTCTTGGCAACTTATCTAAGCTTTCTCTAATTTTGATTTCCTCATGCTTGTAACAGAACTAATAATACACACCTATATACATAATAATAGATGGTGTTTTGCTAAATATATAAGATAACATATGTTAGATCCAGATATGTTATGCGCCTTAGTATCACCTAAACATTCCAACAGAACAGAAACAGAAAACTACTAACTTAAGCAAACAATAAACAAATTGAAATTATACTGTGAATGAGCTCAGAAAACTGAAGAGAGAGCAACCAGGCCTTGAGAGGACTGGGTTCAGGGCAGATTTGGGCATCTCCACAGTAGGGCGGGCGTTCCTACCTGGGTCTCTGCCCCATCTACCTTCTGTGTCGAGATGTAAATTGCTGAGAGAGATAACCCAGTTGGCCTACCTTGGATCATGACCACATCTATGATCAGAGGGAAAGAGCCCTGTGATGAAAACCCCATTCAAGCTACATAGAGTGAAGTGGGGTGAGCACCCTAAAGGAGGCACTGTTACTAGAATGAGAGAAGGGTTGCTGGGCAGAAAAACTAGATTTCATGCCCGGTCCTGGGAGTTATTGTCAAAGTCACATAAAGGTTAGATCCCTCTCAAAAGTCTTTTTTTTTTAATGGCCCATTCAATGATATCACACTCTTAGTCATGTCCTTGTCATGACCTTTCCCGCTACCCTAACTGCCTGCCTGTTGGGCCCTTACTGGTTCCAGTCAGTTTCCCATTGAAAGTCTTCCTGAGTTTTAATTACCTTCAGGGGCAAAGCTCTTGGTGCAGGTGAACTGGGCCTTAAAACACCATCAATCCAGTGGGTAGGCCTAAGAGCCTGAGACACAGAACTCTGGGGTTTTCTCACTTACAGAATCACACAGATTCCAC
>NW_011898224.1:3781-4272 GCF_000151845.1 Pteropus vampyrus | reverse complement strand
ATTTTGTGCCCGGAGGGTACGGGACCTTTGGGGAGGAAGAGATTTAAGAGAAGTCAGGATAAAAGTGATTTGGTGGAGGTGTCTCTGGGAAGGAGTTAGCGTATTGACAGCCAGAAGCGTTTATATTTTAAAAGAAGGCTGTGGGGGGCGGGGGGCGGGTAGGACCAAATCCCCCTGAATGAACCACTAATTCAAGAGTTTAGGCAGCTGAGGAAGACTGGGATTCTGTAGTATTTCTCTTGTCATCTTTCTGACATGAAATACGATCATGTCACTTCCCAGTTTAGAAGCCCACAGAGGCTCTGCCAGGTTTCTAGGACAATATTCGGCCCTCCACCCCCACCTCCCCCTGACCCCCCACTCCAAACCCTTTCTTTGAACTCCACCAGGCTCTTGAGTCCTCCAACTGGGTGCCCTGTGTCCAGACTTCTAGAAGCTTCACCCAAGAGCTTTCTTGTGCTTAAAGCCCCTCTCCGTGCCCCGCACTCTCC
>NW_011898224.1:0-921 GCF_000151845.1 Pteropus vampyrus | reverse complement strand
CCCTGTAAGGTGGGCATTGTTACTCTCCCGTGTTGCAGGGGAGACACTGAGCTTCAGAGAAGGAAAGCCACCTGCCTAAGGTTACGCAGCCTTCAGGTGGCAGAGCCAGGATCCAAACCCAGGCCTGGTGCCTCTAAAAACTGGGCTTTTCCCAGGCACCCCCACTCCCATTTCCAGCCAGGCCTGGCTTCCTAGTAGTCCCTCAGTCCCTGAAGCTGCGGAGAAGTGAGGGATGGAGGACGTGCCATCCCTTGAAAACACTGTCTCTTGCAGAGCGGAGATGGGCAGGGCCTAGTGGTGGTAGCTTGTGCTGCCCCATTGAACTAACCTTCCGTGGTTGCAGTTGTGTGGGGGAGGGGAGGACTTGGAGAAGCCTAATAAGCAACCAAGCTCTTGGGCAGGCAGGCCAGGCTGCAGTGGTGGCTCTGGGGAGCTGGGCCCTCTGTCTTTGGGCCATTTCTAGCCCACCATAGGCATGTTCCTGCTTTCAGTTCACTAATGACCTCTAGACCCCAGGGCACCCGCATGCCTCACCCCCACCCCCGCTACCAGACTTGGAAATGACTATGAACCTCTCTGTAGCACCGAGCCATAACAGGGGGATGCTTGGCAGTCAGCTGGAGCAACCTGCACCCCAGAAGGGGCCTCGTGGCAGCACAGGTCCAGGAGAGGGGGGATGGGAGCTGAGCCGCTGTGGTCCAGGCTCCGGGGTTCTGACACCTCAATAAAAAGAGGGGACGATGGAGACAATTAGCTACATCGCCAGGTTGGAACCCAGTTACCTTCACGGCAACTGTAGGCCTCTCTCCGTCCCGCCCTCTGTCTTTGGCCTGCTGTCCCCAGATTGGCTGCTGTTATTGATTGACAGAAACTGCCTCATCGCCTCACTTTTTGGAGACAGCGTTTTCATGTGAGGTCTGA
>NW_011898223.1:4344-6079 GCF_000151845.1 Pteropus vampyrus | reverse complement strand
GCCACCGCGGCTGTTCCCCACCCCCACGTCCATTTCTGAGAAATGCTAGTTCAGCCGCAGCAGCTATGTGCCACCTGCCCAAAGCAAGATGCCAGGCGGGAGATGACAGACTTAACACCCAGGCAGAGAGGAAGAAGGAAGAATAATCACGCTGCTCAACAAGCAGCCAGCGCTGTGGCCAGCATGAAAGGCCCAAGACGACTGGTACGTAGTCTATTATATGTTAACTGCATGATGGCAATCAATATTCTTAATAACGATAATTACTAGCATAACAGTACCGAAACAGTGCCTGCCTGAAAGGTGTCTACGAAATCGTTAAACGCATTAAAATAACACACATAGCACAATATGAAACCACAGGCTGGAGTGGCAAACAGAAGAGGATTCTCTTCCACTGCAGAGACGACACGTGGCAGGTACAGTCAGTGGTGGTGAAGCCCAAACAGGACTTGCTTCTGCCCGTGCCCTCTGAAGTAGCTTCGAACAGACCAGACTGCCCGAGTGATATTTCTATGACAGAAATCCGATCACGTCACCCCCTCTTCCCCCCGCAGCCGAAAATCCTTTAGTGGTCCCCAAGCTGTTTTCAGGACAAAATTCAACCTCATAGTTTAGCACACAGGCTGTGCTGGATCTGTCACCTGCTGTCTGGCACTGCGCCTTGGGCTCCAACGCCAGCCCAGTCAAACCGTGGACAAGGGGCTGTACTAGGTACTATCGGAAACCACTGAGGAGAGCCCACGTGTGCTTGCAAATTTCTCCCCCGACACCAGGTTATGTGAGGAGTATGAGACTGAGTGTGGGAGACAATCACAAAATTATAATGTATAAATGTAGCAATTATACAGGCTACACAGGAAGGACCGTAAGACAGTGCCTTATAAACATTCTTTATTTTTAATCTTTTGTTCAAATCTCAGGCTCTCCAAGTAGAACAGGACCTTCCCGCCAAAACACCACCACTGCAACAAAACTCAGGTGCCGAACCATGCCTCAAATAACAGACTCTTTCATGCTTTTTAATAAACACTATTTTGCAAATCTACTTAAGAAGAAAAATGCAATATCTGATTACTAATAATGCTTTATGCATAGCTGCCTGATTCCAAAAAGAATCTAAGGGGATTCTAAAGCTTTTTGAGTATTTAGATTACTGTGGAAAATAAATGTCTCAGAAAAGGGGTGCCCACAGATGGCCTCGGGACCTCCACAATGACCCCGAGATGGACAGAATCAAAGCATAGCACATGTTCTGTTTTTTCCATATTAGCCTGCAGGTGGCAGCAAATCATCGACATCATAATTTAAAGGTGAGGTTTGATTTAGGATAATCAACTGGAGGGGAAAAATTGGAAAATACAGCACAGGAAGAACAGAATGGTAGATATTGAAATCCCCAGCAAACCATGTCATGGCTTAGGAAAAACAGTAATAACCACAGCCACCTCCAGAGCGTCTACTTATACCCATCCTGGAGCTCAGTGGTCCACGTACGCTGCATCGCTCACGCGCAACACGTCTGTCAGGTGGGGGTCACCACGACTCCCGACAGGTGAGGAAGCTGAAGAGTACAGAAGTTAAGCAGCCCGAAAACACAGTTAGGATTTCGAAACGAGACAAACCGGTTTGGTCTGAAAGCATATGCTTCAAGGCACTGATTTCTGGAGCGCAAACAAAGAGCAGGGGCTGAAGGTCAGACTCGGGAAGATATCTAGAAGCGACATAAATGAGA
>NW_011898223.1:0-2329 GCF_000151845.1 Pteropus vampyrus | reverse complement strand
TTCTGTCCTGAGCACTCTCCACCTCCGGACCACGCGGTCCTGATGTCACACCCCTGTCCTTCCGCTCAGGGCAGAGAACAGAGCAAACGTTAACAAATGTGTTATTTGAACTGATTTATTGGTTACGGGTCTATTCGAACTAAGTTTCTCTTGGCGTTCCCATGCAAAGCCACCTATTCGCCACACACTCCCAAAAATGTCAACCAGGGAAGGAAGCAAAGCCTTTTTGATACAAATTTTGAACCTACGATGACAACGAAGCCGAGACTGGAGGTCTGGTGAGCACTCTGGGTGCTGTGGGTGCAGCCCGTGCCCCCCCCATGTGGGAGCAGCCGCCCCAAAGGCACTGTGTTCCTGTCACGTCTTCATCTTGACCTTTCACCCAATTAAGAACAACGGTCCCTCAAGACGTTCTATAACCATCAGTTTTTATAACCAAAAACTTTTTTTGCCATCGTCATACAATTTTAGGTCCGAAAAGAATTTTGCATCATTTAATTCAAACACACTTCATTGTATAAAAATGAGGAAACTGTGGGCAGATTTTTTTTTTGTATAAAGAATTGAAAGAGCCAATCATGAGCTTTGAAATTCGATGGCATTGTGGGTTCACGTGTGTCCCCCCAAAAGGATACATTCAACTTCCTAACCCCCGGGGCTTCCCAAAGGGGTCTTTGCAGATATGATCAAGTTTCCGACGACATCGCATTAGATTAGAGTCCTTCGAGGAAGAAGGACACTTAAACACAGAGACCCAGGGAGGAGCACATCACGTAACGATACCGAGATACGGTGACTCGGAGAACGCCACGTAACGACGGGACAGAGACTAAAGCAGCACAGCCATAAGCCGAGAAAGCTCCAGGGTCACCAGCAACCGCCAGGAGGTAGGAAGGGTCGAGGACAGACCTCCCTCGGGGCGGCAGAGGCGCACGGCCCTGCCGACACCTTGATCTGGGACTTCCAACCTCTGGATGGAGGTGTAAGAAGTGTCTGTGGTTTGTGGCACTTGGTTACAACTCTGAGTCCCAAACCTATTACCTGCTAAAAAAAAAAAAAGAAAGAAAAGAAAAAAAAGGCAATGCCACTTGGCCCTTGGGCTTTTATAATAACGTTTTAAAGAATAATGAACACAAAGAGCAGGCAGATTAGATGTCCCACAGGGGTTCATCCTCACCCCCACTTCTCCATGCCCTAGGAGGCACCCCAGTAACCCCTCTCCCCTCCACCGGAAGCCCGGCTCGCAGGCCCACTTCCGCTTTCCATGGCACCTCAACACCTGTCATCTGGCACCTGCCCGCCCTGCCCGCCTCCGCCCCCTCCAATGAGGGCAGCTCTGGGTCATGATCCCGTCTGACACCCCGGAGGCGCCCAGCACAGACCCAGCCTGACCTCTCCGCCCCTCTGGTGCCCCCACCCGCCCTGCCTGGCTTTCTCCTGAGACGTGGCTGCCCTCACTCTCCCAGGGGTCCACAACGCACCTCACCTGCAAAGCCACCTCCCTGCCTTAGTTCCGGCTCTCAGTGGCTCTGGTTTCGACTCCTGCCCCTAAAGCTCTCTGAGGGTCCCCGTCCCCTCTGGTCCATTCACTCCCCTGCCACCAGAGTGAGCTTCCAAGCCTGACCGTGACCAGGGCCGTCCCTCGCGGTAAAGCCTTCGGTGGCCGCCACCTCCCCATATAGCTCACTCTCTGTCGCACCCTCTGGAACCCGGCCGCCCACCTCCTGCTACCGGCCTCGCCCCCCGGGACATGCTTTTGTGGGGTTTTTTTTAAGGAACTGACTCAAAAAATAAAATAAAACCATCTACTTTTTGCCCATTTAATTTTTTTTACAGTGGTAAACCATAGAACAAAACTCGCCATCTCCACCGCTTTTCAGGGAACGACGCGACGGCGTTGGTCACCTTCGCGGGGTCGTATAACCATCTCCGCCATCTCCTTCCAAAGCGCACGCCCCTTTTCTGTCTTTGCGCAAGTCACCCTCTCTTTCTGAAGCCCCGCCCCATTTCCAAGGCCCATTCGTGTCCATCGCTGGACGCGAAGTCCCTGCTGCGCGTGGAGGTTTCCCGGGCCGCCTCGGCCGGGCCCTGCTCCGGGCCGAGAACCCTGCGTGCGATGTGGGCGGCGCTCAGAACAGAGCCCACGAGGCTGGGCCACACCCGGCCTCCGCGCTGGGCTGCACCCCTGCATCTTTAGCCAGGTACAGCACCTGCTGCGTTGCACCTGGCACACAGGTGCTCGGCCACGCTCTCTGAATACGCGAATCGCAGGGGGTGCGCAGCGAGCTGGAGGCAAAGATGAGAGCCCCGACCCCACCCCATCCCCCAC
>NW_011898222.1:1862-2521 GCF_000151845.1 Pteropus vampyrus | reverse complement strand
CATATGGAGCATGAGCCAGAGTAAGTGACAATAGTTCATGCTATAAGAGAAGCCATTAAATTAATTGCTCAAACTGTCTGACAGACCCTGGTGGAAGTATTGAACCTATGGTGTAGGAAACTGAGCATAAGTTGGGAGACTATGCATTCCAGGCAACTGTTTCAGGGCAAAAAAACCTCTCTTTCTCTCTCTCTCTCTCTCTCTCTCTCTCTCTCTCTGCCTCTCTCATAGCACTGTTAGCTATAGTAATCATGTTATCATGCTGTACATTATATCCTCCGTACTTATTTCTATTATAACTGGAGGTTTGTACCTTTTGATCATCTTCATTCATTCCTCCAACCCTGCTTCTGGTAACCACAAATCTGATCTCTTTTTCCATGAACATCAATTGACATTCCCATCAGTAGTACACCAGGGTTCCCTTTTCTCCACATCCTTGCCAGCATTTGTCATCTGCTGTCTTTTTGATGATAGCCTTTCTAACAGGCATAAGGCAATATCCCATTGTGTTTTTGATTTGCATTTCCCTAATGGTTAGTGATGTTGAGCACCTTTTCATGTACCTGCTGGCTATTTGTATATCTTCTTTGGAAAAATGTCTGGTCAGGTATTTTGCCTTTGGATTAATTTTTAATTGATTTTTTTTTTTTTTTTTT
>NW_011898222.1:0-557 GCF_000151845.1 Pteropus vampyrus | reverse complement strand
ATTTTTTTTTTTTTTTTTTGCTATTGGGTTTTATGAGTTTAATATTTTGGATATTAAACCTGTATCAGATATATGGATTATAAATATATTTTCCCCTTTAGACTTTCCAAATGGCCTTTTCATTTTGTTCATTGTTTCTATTGCTATGCAAAAGTCATCCATTTCTTTATGCTGCAAATTATATTCCTGAGGAGATACTGGGCAGTGAGACAAAATATAACTGCAGGGCCCTGCTGTGGTGAAGAGAGGATTCAATTACTATAAATTTCTGGGAGTTGTTCCTATATTGTAGATAATGATCATTCCAAAACTTTGAATTATCGGCAGGATTAAAACTGCTCTGGACTAGGAATCCCATATTTTTAGAGAGTAAGTAATTCCCAAGGGAGCTGGCAGTTTCCTCTGCTGGAACAGAGACCCGCATCTCAGAGAAAAGAACTGTGTATACACAGCGTATCCTCCTGCCCAGGCCAGCAGAATCACTCCCACGTCATTTTGCTTCTCTCAAATTGAACCTGTGGCAGATTACTTTGGCATCACTTGTATTTGACTTTTTT
>NW_011898221.1:2311-4304 GCF_000151845.1 Pteropus vampyrus | reverse complement strand
ATGGTTCAACTTAACCAGTGGTCCCCCAACTTTTTTGGCACCAGGGACTGGTGCTCCTGTGAGAATCTAATGCCTGATGATCTGAGGTGGAGCTGAGGTGGTGATGCTAACTCTGGGAAGCGGCTGCAGATACAGACAAAGCTACACTTGCTTGACTGCCACTCACTTCCTGCTTTGCGGCCTGGTTCCTAACAGGCCATGGACCTTTACCAGTCAGCAGCCTGGGGGTTGGGGATCCCTGAATGTAATGATATTTTCAGCTTATGGTGGGTATGTATTGGGAGGTGACTTATCATAAGTCAAGGAGCATCTTTAACATTTAAGATGCTGGAGACCCGGGGAGGTTGGCTATGTGACTTGCTTTACCTCATTACCTGACGCTAGAGCCGGGTTCAGAATGCATGTCTCCCGACTGCAGGCTACTGTTATTTCTAATATGTTTACTTGTTTTAAATTTATAATGAGTTGTCATAAATGTCAAAATAAAGTCCCTTTGATTGATTGCAGTGTGATAAGAATAATAGTAGAAATAAACATGGCTTCCTGGGCAGGAACTGTTGGACTGATTTGTTAAGACATGTTTGTTTTTCCTGCATCACTCATGTTTTGGCACTTTATGTCCAGATTCAAGTCCACATTTTTTCACTTACTGAATTACCTAAAACATCTTCAGATGGCCAGTGTCAGTTAGCAATGCCAGTCCTGGAAACGAACCAATAACCAGAAAGCCATTGGGTCGTGGGAAACGTCTAGCCCATTCTTTCTGTTTTATGATTTCTAAGTGCTGTGCTAAATGCAAAGAACTGTAAAATGATTGCTTTTAAAAGCACGATTATTTAAAGATAGTACGTAAAATTAAAAAATCAGTTTATATACAACTTTTCAAATATCCTGATAACATACCTTATTTCAATATTACAATTTATATTAACTAACTACACATATATCCTTTCATATATATATACACAAAGTACATTTGTTTCACATATATTTACTTGTACTTCATCTTTGACACCACCTAGACTGAACACTTGAAAGCACACATCATTCATTTTTCTTGTTCTTCCTTTTTTCCATGCCTTATAGCTTCTTATAAGACCTTGTAGAGTATTTTATATGGTGAGTGTCCAATTAGTGTTGTTTACTAATTAAGTGACTAAGAACTACTCTTCCAATGTGTAAAGGTCATTGCAAGGTCAGGTTTAGGCAGTGCTAATTGTGATTCCTCTATTGTGGACAAAAAGTAATACCAAGTGGAAGAACAATTAGGTTATGTATCAGGAAGTGCTTTTTAGCACTTAGGTTATTGAAACATCTCTATAATAATAACTTATATGAGAAAAGAAGGCAGCGCATATTTATTGAGCGCTTTTGGTGCATGGAGCTTGTTATGCATTTCATCTTATGGAGTTCTGACAGCAAGGTTAGAAAGTCATTATCACTAGCCCCATTTAACAAACAAGGAAACTGAAGCTCAGAGGGACTACAGAACTTGCTCACATTTGTTTAGCTAGAAAAGGGCTAAAAGTCAAACCCAAACTCCAAAGCATTATTACATTAGGCTATCTCCAGCTTAAATGGTGTTATGGCAACCAGTGACGATGTTTGAAGATAGCATTTATCTGTCTTGCAGGGGAGTTTTGGGGAAAAAAATCTTTTGGTTTGAAAATATTTTCGTAGTTTGTAAATGCTTCCCAATTTTTCCTATGTTCCCTTGTAAAGACCCCCATGTTTCCAAAAGAAAATTTTAATGGCAATGATTAATCTCTATGAAATGTCTTAATTTCTCAAACCACATTTTATTTTAGTCAGAAGACATCTTCTGGGTCATGAATCTATAGCACTAGACTGATTTGCATAGAACGTCTTCATAGACATGAGTTGATGACCCTCCATATGCTGGCAACTCTTTTCCCTTTTCCCCAAGTGTTCCCTAAGGAGTTTGCCTCATTTTTTTGTGTGTGTATTAAAGACAAACTCAACTTAAAAAAAA
>NW_011898221.1:0-361 GCF_000151845.1 Pteropus vampyrus | reverse complement strand
AGGAATAAGATTTATTTTGTTAATAATTCACATTTTTATGCTTGTAAGTCTTTTGAGTGATAAAACTGGTCTGGGTGACAGATTACAGAGATTATCCCCATGGTCCAAGACTTTGACTCCAAATCCCTTTCACCATAACACATAATTGTGCAAACTCCTTTAATCATCTTGACATTTTTTGTGACATGATAAATAAGGATATTTAAGTAAAATATTTAATTATAGATCATCATATTATTAAAGATTCATTTTAAATATAATCTTTACTATTATTCATATGTATTTATTACATATGATATATTTTTACTTTTTCCATCTGACTGTAGACATATGCTATTTAATTTACTTAAAATTGATTGTA
>NW_011898220.1:2957-3273 GCF_000151845.1 Pteropus vampyrus | reverse complement strand
GCATATATATTATACAAGCAGAGGTTTTTAACAGCATGTGAATCAGCTTGTGACAATTCTGACAATTCTTTTTCCTTTAATCCATGAAACAAAAGAGAATGAGACATGATTTTTATCTGCAGAAGTAAAGGGAAAGGGGCTAAGTTCTGTAGCTTTCTGCTGATGCATTTATGCATTTGAGAAAACACCACTTTGGACCTTGGGGGTGGGAGGTGTCCTCCAGAGGTGATGTCAGCATGCAGGGGGAGTCAGGCAGCTTGTCAGATTGTGCCTCCTGGGTTTTAGTCCTATGATGGGGGTCAGGTCACCTTTTCTT
>NW_011898220.1:0-1490 GCF_000151845.1 Pteropus vampyrus | reverse complement strand
AGGAGACAGGAAGGGGGAGGGAGGGGCAGCAGGGAAGGCGTTAGTGATGGCTCAATGGCCTTGTGTCAGTAACTGGAGCAGAGAAGGATGGGGGAAGAAGAGGGGGGAGGAAGGGAGAGAGAGTGCCCAGCAGGCAAGAGGAAGTAGGGACATGGGGGACACAGGCATACATTCCAGCACACAGTGGGGACCTCAGGTGGAGTTTGAGGGCATTTCCTTAGTGAAAGGCAATATGGTAAATAAGTACATAGATGAACCTGGGAGCCAGACCACCTGGTATTTCAGCTCCAGTCTCTTACTACTGACCTTAAACAAGTTACTTGACCTCCATTGTGTTACAGTTTCTCCATCTGTATATGAGGATAATAATAATATCTATCTCATAGGGTTATTGCGAACATTAAATGAGTTAATATTTGTAAAGTGGTTAGCACAGTGTCCGATATTAGTAAGCTCTATATAATGACTGATAAATAAAAATAGAAATAAGAATTTGAGCCCCTTGAGGACTTGGAATGTATGTTTTAATTGGTCTCTCTCTAGGTGCCTCACATAATGCTAGGCAGGTATATTGTAAACACTGTACATAAAGTCATTTCAGGTTCCAAATAACCAAGTTTACAAAGAACTTTTGGTACACAACTATTTCATCCGATGGGGACTGCCTGCATGTTCAGGAATTCCAAGAACTGCAGTGTCTGGTACCTACATATGATGGATGATGTGAGAAAGTATCAATTAAACAAATAGGGCTTTAACACATTGATGATAAGTATCTGGCACTGTGTTACTGTGGTGGGGGAAGCACTGCTTAAAATTCAGAAAATGTATAAAGCAACTTAGTTTTGGATCTTGAGCCAAAATTGATAAGATCTAAGGCACAGGGACTACATTTTGTAAGGCATGTTTTCCAAAAGGCGCTTTCAGCTGTCATGTCCCGGCTGGAGTGTTAAGGCAGCCCTCTGAGGCGGGAAACGGGAAGATTCAGGCACAGTATTTTTAGAATACATTGTTCTCTGAATTCTAGAAACAGCCAACCTAGATGAAAATGTGATTTCAGATACACTCTTCCACTCTTTGTGCTACTTTAAGATTGGTATCTAGAAATAGAAAACAAAGTGTGTTTTCTTTTTCTGGTAATTAAATTTCTTGTTGTTTCACCCAGAAGTGGGGAGTGATTGTGTATTTTGGGCTACTACAGTTGGTAAAACATCATCTTTAAGGCAACAGGCCATGGGCATCATGGAAGGGAAGTGTGATATCAGTGTGAGAGCTTTCTGGTTGAGGTCATGATATGCAATTAATAAAAGCAGCTAACAGTAATTGAGCTTTTACTGTGTGGCTTAATGTATATTTTCTCCTTTAATCCTTTCAACAACCCTGAGAAATTGCTACTATCACTGTCCCCATTTTACACATGAAAAAATGAAGCTGAAACAGGTGAAGAAATTTGATCAAGGCTGTAACTCTATATTGCTAGAATGAATCCA
>NW_011898219.1:4528-6251 GCF_000151845.1 Pteropus vampyrus | reverse complement strand
CATTCTAGCCAGAACTGGTAAATGAAACTGCAGCACTTCCCACATGATGCAGCCATTAAAACTAACACATAAAAGACAGAGGGGGGAAAAAGGCGGGAGGAAGATGCCTGTGATGCATCAGGGGCCGTGGGAGATCGCCCGCTCATCAGATACACCTCCCTCAGGATTCACCTCCCCCAAGTCCTTTCTTCATAAGACTAGGGACTGTGTAGAGTCCAGTGGGAAAGGAAACATGGTTCCTTGTGTGTTTTTTTGTTTCGTTTCATTTTGTTTTACTTTTTGTGGCAGAAGTGTTGTTTCAGGAAGTCAGGAAACTTGGGTTCTAATTCTGGCTGTGAGATCAGTTCTCCATGGGAAGACTCTACGGCAGGAAGGAGCCTGATCTTAGGGGAAACTGAAAGAAAACTAGATGAACCGAGTGTAGTGAGGCTGCCACGGAGTTAAGGAGAGGGAAGGCTGAAGAGGTGAGAGGGGCCAGTGGCACAAGGATTTGTGATTTCTATTTTAAGTACAGTAGGAAACCATTGACGTTTGCTAAGCAAGGTGATGAGATGATCGGCTATGGTTTTTAGGAGCTTATTCCGGTTGCTTTATGGAGAATGAATACAATAGCCGAAGGGAGGAATAGTGTTTTCTTCATTTTCGTATCTAAGAGCAAATAACCCAGAGATAGACATATAGTGTATTTTCAATAAATGTCTTAACTTTAAAAAAAAAAAAAGTAACAATATATGTAATGTTATTCTAACCTATAAAGGAAAGGAAAAAAAAAAAGGAAAATAAAAGACATGGTAGGTATAGGGAAAAAAACATTAATTTTCTATAAGTAGTAGATGATTTAGAGGTGGTCACTATTTTTTTCTCTCATTTTTCGTATTTTCTATAATGCACATCTGTTACTTTAGTAATCAGGAAAAATTAGGTAGAGCTTTATAATGTCACTTATTTTGTAAAACATGTTTCTACTTCAATCAATTGAAAATAAGAATGTAATTTGTCTACAGTTTTGGTGGGGTTTTTTGAGGGATGTGGGAGAGGTCATACCAAACTATATTAACCAATTATTTTTATGAACTTGATTAGTAAATTTATCAACACAGTTTCTACCAGAGGAAAAAGGCAATTGGGACAAATAAATCATACCCCATACTACTTTTTATACTCCTGCTTCACTGTTCATTTATTTAAAAGACAAAAATTGTTTCTATAATCTGAATTACTTTATTAATTTTTAAAAATTTTGCCTTTTACATCTTATGTATAAACTATAGAAAAGGTAGAACTTATTATTTAATAGTAATATATTTATGTCATGCAATGTTAAAATTTTGAAAACACTAAAGAAAATTAGCAATTGTTTTGATGATTCTAAACTTCAAAAGAAATTTCTAAAAACACATTAGGAAAAAACTCATGGGACATCTAGTCTTTTATTCTCACATAGTCTATGAAGTATATCCTTCTTTATGAAGATTATCTCATGATATCACCTAGGTAAAAGTTTTGGATGGTGTGCATATTATTTAACAGTTCTCTGTATTCGTTCTATTTAAATATAATATCGGTGCTTGGCTCTTGCCAGCATACTTCTTTTCTTTTTTCTTTTTTTCTAAATTTTTTTCAACAAATCCGAGTGTATACCCAGGTACGGTTTGCAGATCTGTGAGCGCTAGTATGTGACTTGTCATCCCCAATGACTCTGGCCATCGATACCCTCCTTTCT
>NW_011898219.1:0-1758 GCF_000151845.1 Pteropus vampyrus | reverse complement strand
TTTTAACAGAAAAATTTAAAAAGCTTATTAGCCAACTTTTTTTCAATCGTATGTATCCTCTTTATAAGAATAGTGGTTTTAAAATATTATAAATATTAAGGTTTATATAATAAATTTAGCAAAGCATCTTTATGATACAGTAAAATAGTACCGAAGTCATCAGGAAAAACGGTGTCATTTAATTTAATCTGGGGAAGGGATATGTCATCTACGGCTCAGCCTATTTTTAAAGAAAGTTTAAGCAGATTATTTTTCGATTGTTCCAAAATGCTGTAGTCTGTATTCACGATAAATGAGAGCGGTTTGCTGGATAATTATTTGCATATATAGGGGTGTTTCTAAAGTATTTGGAATAATTTGTATTCTTATGTAGTTGAACTATTCTCCCTGATATTCTTTTTCATTTATGCATTCACGTTGCAAACATTTGCTACCACCATCGCGGCTTAGGCTCTGTGATATGTGATATGGTGATACATAACGAGATTACTGACCCTGGAGAACTCAGATCATCATGATAACTGTGCATGAGGGAAGCAGGGACAGAATGACACAACTGACCTATCCGGGGAGCGGAGAGGGCAGGAAAGGCTCTGACTAGGCATGGAGAGGAGGGAAGATCAGAGAGTGAATTCAAAGTCGCAGTAGTGCCAGGATCTCCGAAGAGGAATAAGGAAAGATACTAATCAAGTGTCTGTTTCCTTATAAAACGCAAAAATAATCTCATTTTTAATTTCAGTTATTTTTATAATTCCCTGATATGTTGGAACATGCACATGCACATACGTTATAAACTGACAGATACACATATATTGAGGGTGCATACACCACGGTGCTTATCTGATACGGTGTCCAATCCAAAGTTAAGCAACACGCGGTCTGGCCACTCAGGTGTGTGTGGAATAGATTCAGCATCTCTCAGGAGGACCAAGAATACATTTTAATCCTATCTCAGTGAACACAAAACTAAGACCTGGTGAACTCTGAGATCATGAGACTGTCTAGTGTAGAATTAGCAACCACATCAGTGATTTGTGTCACTCTTAACTCTCTCTCTCTGCTTCTCCAGGACTCTGATCACTGGCATGGCTTCTGGTAGCATCGTAGCTTTTAATATAGATTTTAATCGGTGGCATTATGAGCATCAGAACAGATACTGAAGACAAATGAAGAACCAAAAGCCAAGTTAAAGCTGAGAGCACAAGCGCTGCATGGAAAGGCAATATCTCTGGTGGAAAAAACTCGTCTCCATGGACCTCCGTTTGTACATTCCATCACACCCAGCAATAGCTGTCCATCGTAGTCAGCAGCCATTTTACTTTGTGTGTTTTTTCACGACCGAACACCAGCTGCTCCAAGCAAGCTTCTATCATGTAAATTATATGAATTAGGAGATGTTTTGGTAATTATTTCATATATTGTTGTTAATTGAGAAAAGGTAGTAGGACGCTTCACAAGAGACTTTTGACAATTCTGAGGAACCTTGTGTCCAGTTGTTACAAAGTTTAAGCTTTGAACCTAACCTGCATCCCATTTCCAGCCTCTTTTCAAGCTGAGAAGAAAAAAAAAAAAACACGTTTGATACTTTGTACATCAGATGCATCTTATTTAAAGGGATACTTTTGTAAAAGTAAAACCTTGTATAAAGAACAAAACGTTTCTTAATTTTATTGTGGAGTTACAACTTGCATGTTCTTTATTCCTGATGTCTTGGTGGAACAGGTGCATTCACACTATGAAACAGATCTGTCCAAGGAC
>NW_011898218.1:2363-4703 GCF_000151845.1 Pteropus vampyrus | reverse complement strand
TTTTTCAGATTTTACCTAATTCAATATGTTAAGTTCACAGGTCTTATTCCAGCAATATTTTCTTCAAAATTTAGGTAAAAAGCACATTAAAAAAAGAAGTAAAGAAAAAGAAAGAAAGAAAAAGAAAGGAAGAAAGAAAGAAAGAAAAGAAAAGAAAAGAAAAGAAAAGAAAAAAGAAAGCTCTTTGATTCCTACATTCAAATTCTAAATTAGTTTATTTCTAGCAGAAAGAAAGACAGGTCAGTTCTATAAAAACAGTTTGTGTTTGTGCTTTATCCTGAACCTCTTTATTCAGCGACTTCTTTCAAAAAGATCTTTGCTCTGTATGTGGGAAAAAAGGCAAGTGCTGTTGCAGAAGAAAGATTCTACCCAGCTGACCATAGATTTCTGCTTGTCCGTAGGCACATACTTTCTGGCTAAGATGGGCACCAAAGCCTCATGTTTCTAAAGAATAATTCTTGCTGGTCGATACATGTATGTTTCCTTGGTTTTGTTGGAAGAAGTCAGACAAGATTAAAATGCTTTGGTGATATGAGAAGAAAGGTAAGGTAGGGAATCTGGCAAATATGGAGCAGTATATTTTCAGGGTAAATATCCCTTTCTCCTCAATTTTTGTAATTATTCTAGTCACTTTTGGGTTGAAAAATCTAATTTTGTTCCAAGACTAAAAGGATAAATTGATATTCTCTTGACAGCATATAAGATGTTTAAAGCCAAAACTATTTGATTATTTTTACTCTGACATGTAGAGGAACTATCATTTTAATTGAAAAATGAATTTGTATGACACAATATCTGAAGCTTTCATAAAAGTAAAAAACTCGTTTGTGAGTAGTAGTTTTGCTGGTATTATCTAGTTAACTCTCTTCTGTGGTCTCCAGCATTTTGGCTAATGCTTTATAGTCCTTTTAATTTAAACTCTAATATTATCTACTTTGATTCACTCATCGATCTCAAAATAGTTTGCTGAAATGAGACCCTTGATATTTAGGGTAAGTTTTAAAAATCTGTCTTCTTCCGGAGTGACTAATTTTTTCACTTCATTCACATATTTAAAAAAATGTTTATTTTTCAATTACAGTTGACATTCAATATTATTTTATATTAGTTCCAGGTATACAGCATAGTAGTTAGATATTTATATAATTTATAGAGTGATCCCTCTGATTAGTCCAGTACCCACCTGCCACTATAAATAGTTATTATGTTATTTTTGACTATATTCCCTATGCTGTACTTCACATCCCCATGATTATTGGAGTGACTAATTTTAAATGCCAAGTCATATTTGCACTTTCCATGCATGCATTATTTTGTGACAGATTTTCTCTGAGTATGGAGAATTTCTTTTTAGAGCAAAAACTTGAAGGAACAGAGGTGCCAGGACCGAAGCATCTACAAGTAGATTGTCTACAAGGGGAATAGCTTATCTTAAATTTATGCTGCCATCAAGAATGAAGGTAGATAAAACCATCTTACATGGTCACTGTAGGGAAGAAAAGGACAAATAAATACCTATTGCTTTGTACTTCTTCTTGCATATCTTGCCAGAAAAAGATTTTCCTGGCCTAGTCATCTTTGCTAAATTTATCTCCAGAGGGACAGTGCTGTTCAGTCATATCTTTGCGAGATTTTACTCTGGTTTTCCAAAATAAAAATTACTCAATATGATAATGTTTCATTAAAAAAAAAAAAAAACAATTCCAGAAATAGTCAAAAAATTTTGGTCAGCAAGTGTTGCAAACCAAATCTTGGAGATTAAGTTGCCTAATTAAGACAGAGAGGTTATGGAATCCTTGTCGGTGATGGCGGAACTATTACTGTGTCGTGCTGGAAAGTAGGTTCATGTTTACTTCAGAGAATAAAACGTGGAATAAATACAGTTTTGCTTATGCTCAGCTTTCTCATTTTAAAGTGAAAAGATAATCTTTCATGGAAAAATTTAAAAACATTGAATTAATTCTTGAGACATGCGGTGAAGTAAATTAGCTGATTCTGATGGTGTTCTGTCCTTAGCAGAGGAAGTGGATAACCACAGTTACTGTTCTCCTATATTCTCAGCTGGATGTTACATGGTGTAGAACTTTAGAATGTTAGGTGGTCTGAAATATGAATAAGCAAGATGAGTAGAATTTTACTTTGTAGAAGAAATTAAATGCTCAGGAGTCAGTCATAGTTTGTTCAATCTCTTTTTTCTCAACCTAATAAATAGTCTATTTCCAAGTTTTTGCTAACTTAGTGTAGAAGTAATAATCAGAGAAATGCTTGTAGATTATTTGTTGAGAAGGTTTTACTTTAACCAAAACTGCGAAAGGCTTTTTTTTTTTCTTGAATCAAGTG